>NW_014560308.1:736680-858982 GCF_001313825.1 Dinoponera quadriceps
CCCCCCGCGAACTTGCCCGCGATATTCCGTCGCGACGGCGAAAGATTTCCATCTCAACGGCCGAAAGATATAAATCGGGCTCGTCGAAAGCACTTTCTTTCGCGGCACGTCCCAGACGATCTTCGCGAATACCCAAAGTGTCCTCCTCTCCAACCCGTCCAACTTCGAGCGCTAAGGGTGGAGCGAGGCGCGCCCGGTTAAATAATAATTGGCCCGCTGTCAGTCGGCTCACGTGCTAAACTTTATTGGAATTGGATCCGTAATCTCGGCACATTTCCCCAGATGCAGAGACTCGGGTCCCAGCCGCTATCCCTTCGCCCGCCCGGCCCGCGATCTTCTTCTTCGCGCAGCTTCCACGCTCCTCACCGAGGGACAAATGGGAATTGGGGAATGGATCGTAATCTGACGGCCTACCTAACTCCGATACCTTCGCGTTTCTGAGGAGCAGTTACCCGACCGGGGCGCCGTGCGAGATACGGCCCGCACGATTTCGACTTAACGTCACGTTACCTATCGTATTAGTCTCCTGTGCAAAAGTGTTTCGGAAAGTCGGCCCCCCTCGTCCCACTGCGATAAACCAGCTGCTCGATTGGACCAAAGCATCGGAATGTACGTTACGGCCTGACGGTCCTGACACTTATTACACCAAGTTGTTTGAGAGGAAGTCCAATAACTGTTTCTTTCATTATTGCCCTGTCCTCCTGATGATCATAATTATACGTAATTGCGTGTTGTATCATAGCAGAGTGACGATATTGTGCAATCGTGGCTGAAACTTTGGAGCTCTTTAACAATTATGTCACGTTAAATTTAAATATCCTCTCCTCGCCTCCTTTCGTCATAATTTCGTCAAAGTATCTGCCTCCTTTCAATATTACGTGACACGTGAAATTATTATTCACTCTTGGCCGATATATAGAATAAAAAAATAGTTTATAACCATGTTATGGAATATTTAGACTGCACGCTACTATCTCTTTCTAAGATGCAAATAATTCTTAGGCGTATAATAAGAAATTAATTCTTTTCTTTCTTTAATTCTGAAATTTTTATAATTTTAGCAAAAGTTGTACTTTTAAGGGAATTAATATTAAAACATTAATATTTTGAGTATTAACGCAAAACCGTATTAAAACTTAAAAATATTCATCAAACGTAACTAAATGTACCACGAAATAAAGTGAAAAAAAGTGGGTGACCGCACGCATTTCATATTTACAAGTTATGATATCTAATGTGACGTTCCATGGTCTTTACTCCCTCCTCCCCCCGCCCCCGCCGTCGCAGCCGTCACGCAAGCTAATAGACTCTCCCTCGAGGTGTGACGTAGTCGTTGAACGGCCCCTTTTCCATTTCCTTGTGGTATCAATTCTCTTATTCCTGTTGCGCCGGAAAAACATTGTATCGCTACAATTTTGATGAAACGTTAGGAAAAATTTCACTCATCACCGTCAGAGGTAGGATTGCACGATCGATCTTTCGAGATCTCCCGCCTCTTTGAACAAGCCGGAGACATTTGATCCTCCCTCGACGTCGCGTCGTTAACAATCCGATCAAGTTTCCCAAGTTTGGCCCGAAGTACCGGCCGTGTCAATCCCGTGCAGGCAAATTCATCTTGCACGCACGAAGACGTGTCCCACGCAGCGTCGTCGCTACACAACGGAACACATCCGTCCGTCCGGTTCGTCGGCGCGGTTAATGGGGATTTGCCCCGGTAAATTGCTAGTAGCAATTACCGAATGCCCGCTCGGATAATCCCTTCTTAGTGCGCCTCGAGCTGACCCCTCCGTCCGATTCGGGCGGATACTTAGTTTACAGGGAAAACCAGCCCTCCTTGATCGCACCCCTCGCGTGTCACGTGCACGCGGCCGCATGACGCACGTGCTGCTTCGCGCAGATTCCTATTATTCAAAAATCCCCGACAGAACGCCCATAGACTACAGCGACAAACCCGACGATTGAGAGAAGAAAAACGGAAAAGAAAGGACGAAAGAGGCGCGACTGAATCAATAAGGAGGAAACGGAAGAGACGACGAGGAATCGTCGCGGCTGCTGCCTCGATTCGTCGTCCCGAATGCAAACAAATCGTATCCGAAGCGTCGAATATTTTTTCACACGCTCGAAAAGGTCGCCGTGATATCCGGTCGCCGAAGGGGTGATCGCGCGGTGCGAAATTCGCGCGATCGAGCGCGGCGCTGGGGAATTCACCGGAGACCGGGCGAAGTAGGCAAAGACACTCGAGGAAGAAGAAGCTCGACGGGGAAAACGGCAGGCCTCGACGTCCCCGGAAATAAGCCCTCAAAGTTCGCCCCGGGCGCTGGCAACTCGCTGGCTGTCTAAACCGTCCGTAAGCCGACTTCCACCCTGATATTTCGTGTACTTAATCGCACGGCGAGGTCGCGTCGCTGTTGCCTTTCCCTTCGCGCGATGACTTTCAATTTTCGGAAAGACTGCCGAGACGGCACCGCAAAGCGCGGCAACGGCGAGATCACCGCGGAGACCCCCTCCCGTCTCGGCGGTACGCGAAAGCGCGCTCAAAGCAGAAGATCGTACCGGTATATTTCCGAGCTGTGCAAAGCCCCCACGGAGAACCAGGTAATAAACGATGCACTGTGCACAGCTTAAGCGGAGCTTTATGAAATCCCAGCCATGATTAATAATTCCCCCACCCCATTCCCGACTGCGGCCCCATCCACCCGCGCTCATCCCTCCGTACTCTCTGTAGCTCGTTAGGCACACATACCCGGGTACCCTTAGACCCCGCGAGCTGGTTAGTTCGCGCTCCGAACGTTCTTTCTCGTCGCGGGGAGCCTCCGTCTGCCAAAATCCGCATGTTTGTCTTACGTATATCACCGCGCACGTTACCGTGCTATCCGTGTGTCCACGCCGCTCCTTTTCCGTCCTTTACGTCAATCCACGTCCATTGTTCCGCAATTGTTCGCGCAAGGCAAGGCTTCGCCCGGCCCGTGAATAGAGACAGCGCGAAGGAAGGCACAATAACGAGGAAACATTATTGACACAAGAAATTACGCAATGCTCGGATAGTGCAATAGGTTATCTCTCTCTCTCCATCCTTTTCCTCCCTGTTTCTGTGTAACGACGTTACAAATTGAACGAATTCTCGCTACGGTTGGCGCATCCTGACGTAAGAGTTGTATGTAGGTAACGTAAATATTTCCACTGTGCCGCGCGCGCGCGCGAGCTACTCGAGAGTTCCTTCGGCGAGAGCCCGCGGTAGGAGCTCGCCGATAAAACTCGCGTTTTTACAAGTAGGAATAATCCTATTGTAACTCGAGAGCGTGCCGGTTTAAAAACACACACGCGCCGGGGAATACGAAGACGCGCGGGAGACCTGATTAGTATGACAAAGGACGGTGAGGGCCCTCATTAGTAGCGGCTCTCCGCGCGTAAAACAAGATTATCTTCGTTTGTTCGTCGTATGAAGACCGTGTTCGACGACTATCGCGCATTAGAAAGACGATACGAGCGTACGTACGACGGGACACGTGTGCAGCAATAACACACACCGCCGAGAGCGCGTGCACACATACATACACGCGCGCGTGTGTGTGCGTGCACCACCGCCTTTCAAAGCGAAACACGGCGCTTTGCTATGGTCGCGCGGGGCAATATTTCCTTCCGCACTCCATTATAATCCAAATCGATAACGCTAACTATTAAAAAACCGACGTGTCTACCCGACTTCCGTCGTGCGCCCCGCAATATTAACGTACATTCGCTGCAAGCTCGATATGTTATGTCAGTCGCGATGTCAATTAACTTCTTTCCCGCTCTCTTTCGAATTCATATTCCTCCTCGTAATGTATCCCCGTGCGAGCCGCGGCTGCAAAGCCGGTCGATTTTAAACGCGATTCTAATAACACGTATGACGGGATGTCGGGGATATCGAGATAATTAGCCGGTTAATTCGGAAAATTCAACTTCAGAGTGTCAGACGGGGAGCGATGGATAATTCAGTGTTCGACGGCTGTTTTCAATGAACTCGGCTGTTGTTTCGCAAGTAGATGAAAAGAAGAGGGCCCTTTCAGTGGCCTCTATACGGCGGGTTCGAAAACTCATTCCCGGGAATCTCTCACGCGCGTCGGAACTTTCTCCATATCCCTCGGCTTTCGCCTGCTACTAATTTTCAACTCGCGAGCAGGCACGTGTGGGGTATACTCGAACCGTCGCCGGCGAACAAAACACCGGTCAACTCGTATCGAAGGGTAATCTGCATCTGCACCTGACTGCTACAGAGAAAAAAAACAAAAAGAGTACCGAGTGACGGTTGCATACCAGGCCTGACACCGGACTTTCAGGCAAACGCGACATGACACTACTACTACTATCGCTGTTATTCCTCATTCTCTCTCTTTCTCCATTCTCTCGCTTCTCGTCCCGTTGCAGGGCTCGACGTTACACCGTGTGGCAGGAGTCTGCCCATGGCAGGCGGCGGTGTCACCATTGACAAGAACAACGCCAACAACGCTGGTGTTTAGTCAATTATATTATGAGTTATTAAGCGAAGCACGCGCTCTTGCGATGACAAGTCGATGCGCGGCGGAATACAGCGCAAATACTGTGAGCGTACTTTAGAATCTGTCAGAGAATCGAGACCATAAATATAACATATCCAGACGGAATGTTGAGGAATGGGGCCGAGGTGCTTGTAGAAAAGGATACACTCTGTTTTCTGTTCCTTGCATTCTCTCTCGTACAGGCACGCGAACGAGAAAGAATGCAAGGGGTACAAAACAGAGTGCATTCTTTTCCTTCGTTATTATATAATCAGGTCCAACCTTTTCTCTTCACATTGGTTTCTCTCTAATTTCGATCTAATTATATCTTACTTGATTTAATTCACTTCCGTTATATAATTAATCATAAGTAATTATATAATTGTTACACATCATTTTTCGAGAATAATTCTTACATTGCATTAAGGTGTTTTAGAGGAATCAATCCCAGAGCGAATAGTAAATAACGTTTTCTCTCCCTCCATTCTTCTATGTGCATCTCGGCTTCCACTCTTCAAATAAAGGCAAACGCTCGGTCTAAACATACTATGTCTATGGGTGAGATACTCCGCGCGCGCGCACGTAGTAACTCGAAGAATGCGCCGATAATAATGATCACTCGGACGATGAATCCACGCGCTACGAGGTAATCTCGAGAAAATATTTCGGACGTATTTTGCGTAGTTTGTTGAAGTTTTCGCCTATATAACTTAAAGTAGATTCATCGAATCCTCGGTCGAGAGAGCCAGGCGGGAAAGAGTTCGGAGGCACTCTTATTATCAACATAACTCCTCGGAGTAGTTTTACATGAGTTTGAGAGCGCCGACTACCCGAGGTGAGATGCGAAAATTGAAACAGAATTCGCGCAGAGGAGGACGACGATGAAATACGCGGAGTCACCGTGGCTTCTGCCAAATGGAGCCTCGTAACTTTCTCGACTACCGGCTGGAATCGGAGCGTAGGCGAGGAGTAACTGGCAATAAGGATCGGTCCCGAGGACCGGCGGCGTAGCGTCGTCGGGAACATCGTTCTTTCTTATCCCCGATGTCGCTACGCTGGAAGAGACGCTGCAATCGCCGAAGATATATAGACGAGGAGATGGGAAACACGGAGGAGAAGAGGCGGCAGCGCGAAGGAGCGCGGCGGATTCTCGTAAAGAAGACGCACGGTGGATGAAACTGATTTCAAAGGGCGGGAGTGACTCCGACGCAGTCTCGACGCCCGTCGCGCCGCCGTTCCGCGCACTACGTATTCGCCCTCGGCCGTGTTCAACGCGCGAGCGTTTTAATTTTATCACGATGTAGAGAAAACAAAGACGCGCTCATCGCCGGTAAATTATCCGCCCGGTAAAGTGGATTGTGAAAAATCTCGCCAACGAGATCGGATCGCACGATCGAGTTTTAATTAAAACGGGAGATCACGCCGGGCTTAAGATATTTATTTCATACTTCGACGCTCCGTGCTTAAATCCATGAAACGTGTCGACGATCCCCCCGTTCCTCTCTCTAACCCTCGTGCCAACCCTCTCTCCTTTATCCGCTCTTTCTTTCCGCTCTTTCGCCCTTCCGTCTTGTCTCTCACCCCATTTCCGGCCCTCATCCGCGAGGATTCAGTCCTTTACAACCTGATTCTTCAATCTCGCGCGGCAGTAAAAGCTGCAGATTTTACGAGCCGCCGAGACGCGCATACATATATACATTGGGCGCGCGTGCACACAGAGACACGCGGACGAAAGTATGTCGAATCCGCGATCTCCGTTACTCGTCTGACGGCGCTTTATCCGGACGGAAAATTTCCCTTCCGTACAAAGAAGCCGAGGAGAAGTCGCGCGGCAAGATTGCCCACTTCTTGTGGAACGTGCGCATTGAAAGACGCCGCGCGGCAGTCTGGCGCACATCTCGAACGTATACAAATTCAAGCGAGTTCACGGGGGTAACCGTTTTACGAAATTCTCCGAGTCAAACGGGAAAATGGACCGATATCGGGGAAAAAAAAATCTCTCTCCTTCATTCCTTCGTTATCCCTTTCTATTTTCCTCCTCCGTTTTCTTTCAGCAATATCCGGACTTTGGCGTATCCGCCGGCCGGTGTGGGAAGTTTCGGATATCGTTCCAACGAAGCCGAGACTTCTTTCAACAGGTATCCCCGACGTAGCGCGATCTTCGAAGTTGGCCGGCCGGCGATATAGAGCCGCAAGACGGCGTGTATATCCCGGCTCCTCGTGAATTCTCGACGGAGCACACTTTCCAATCTGGCCTGACGTGGAGGGAGTACGGAATCGGAGGCAGAGAAAGAGCGGCGGTGGAGGAGTCCCTATATAACGCGTCCAGATTGAAGGAAACGGTAAGAGCGAGGGGGCGGGAGCGCGGCACGGGGGAATACGATTGTCGGGCCAGCGTTCCGGAAGAAAAGTACCTTACAAAAGAGCCGGATGGTGGCGGCGTGTCCGAGGAGGGTATAGTCGACGCGACGGCGAAGAAAGGACCTCGCGGATGATCGGAGAGCAACGGGGAAGACGACGCACCGAGTGGACTGAGGAGATCACGAACGAATGGAAAACACATGTAGATATCTCGCGCGCTGGTCACACCCTCGCACGTTCCTCCCTCGGCGAACAAATACGCCTTTCGCTCGCTTCCTCTCTCACACGCGCGTCCCCTCCAATCCACCTGCCGCTCTCTCTCTTTCTCGACCCTCTCGAACGGGTGAGCCAGCCCCTTTTGTATTCGCGACACATATCACTTAAGGGTCAGGCGCCCCCAAAATAGATCCGTTTCACGAAATAACACAGGCTGCCACGGACAGCCGTCAACGCGCGCGCGCGCGCGCATACCAATGGGCGACGGACGAGCGAGCTTAAACGATCAGAAGCTGTCAACGAGCGGATGGGAGACTCGGCCGGCACTTCCTCCGGCGGAATCTATCAGGTCGGAAAATCCGCGAGATCTGGCGGAGGACGTCTCCTCGCGCGACTGCGATCGATTCTTCCCCGTCAGCTCCCACGGCAGTGACACGGATATTTTGAGTAAAACTCGAATCTGCCGGATGTTCGTATCATCGACGTGCTTGAGAAAAAAAAAAACGCGCCAGAAGACGCGGGGGAGGCGCGCGAGAACGGCGGAACTCTGTTCGCTCCGCGACGGCAGGCTCGGACAAATGCGTGTGGTAATTAATTAAAATGAATGTGCGCGTAAATGCGGGAGACGGTGTAAAAATGTGCCGGGAAATAATCAACACGCGCGCAATTCGGTGACGTAATTAACGATACAACGGACGGACGCGCGCGCGCGACCGTAACGCGGCGCTCTTCGAATGGCGTTGATAGAGACAGACGGCAGTAGATACAGTCGGCGGCGAGTCGGGCGGTCGAGCCGGCGACGCGCTAATCCGGCGCAAAGTCCGCGGGGGATAAAAAGGCAGACGGGGCGCGCGTTCATGACAAATAAGTTCTGATTTAATTTTCACTCGACCGGGTTTCGCGCGAGCGACGCCCGCCCCGGTGTGTCTGGGACCGTCTGCGCAGATTAGCCTTAATGTCGCTGCGGCGGCTGCGGTGAAGGAAAAGAGGAGAGACGAGAGAGAACACCGGAGCAACGTGTGAGAGGGACAATAAGACGAAGAAGACGGGGTGCGGCGGCAAAAGAGGTAGAGGGTTGGCGAGGGGGCGCATAGTTATTAATTAATCCCAACTCTCCTCCTCCGCCGGCCGTGCCGGTGGAGCAGCCGCAAAATAAAGCTCCCAGCATAAAGAGCTTTACTTCCTGCAGGCATGAAACAATTATCGCCACCCACCCGCGGGCACAAAGAAGAGGCAGAAGAAGGAGGAACGCGGCCAGAGGGAGGGGGGGGGGGAGCGAAGCCGTCGTGATTATACGCGCAAGGTCCGGCTTCGCGACGATCAAAGGGATCTGTCAGTGTGATCGTCGCTAATCGCGAGCCTTTACGTAATAGCTGTTGCACCATCACAGAGACGGCGACCCTCGATCGACGCAGACTCCACTCCCCGAGGAGGACGATGAGTTCGGGAGAAATTAAAAACGAAGTATAGTAATCGGGTAATGGCCGAAGGGCCGCGGGGACGAACCCGGGGGGAGGCGTAAATCGTGGATTCGATATGTGCGCGCATACGCAGGCACACGTACTACGAATACGAATCGCGCGCGAGTCGACGAAGTTAGTATTACCGAATTCGTAATGCAGTTACAGAACTTGCGCGCTACTCGATCGAAACTTGGAGCCGACTCGACTAAGCGCCGTAAATTACTGCAATTATCCCCGATGGCAAGGCGGTGACTCAGCTATAACGCTTTGACGTGATCGCGCGTCGTTATATCGAACTGTCAAAATATAGATTATCCATTGAAATGCACGCACATTGTATACGCGCGTCCCGAACGATCGTTTTTGTAAATGAGAACAAAAAACGGGAAAAACGGGGAAATCTATGTTCTTCGGTGTTCTCAAGAAGGAAAGGATGGGATTTAATTTACAATATTTGGAGAAAAAGATTACACACTCATCATTTGAATCCGTAGGAGAGAAAAACCATTAGGCGTATCTTGGCGCCATCTGAACCAAGAGCGATGTATTCTTCCGCGCGACCCTCTTGCAACCCCTAATCGATTAAGCTTCCTCGCCAGCAGATGGCGCTGTTGAAATACGCGTCGATCGCACCCCTTCGCACGAAACTGCCACGTACTGCTTGCGAAAAGTAACCGACGGGAAACGACGTTACCGACGTTCTGCGACTACCATTTTGCAAGCATATTTTACGACTACCATTTTGAGAAAGATTTACCCCAATTTTTCGAGTCGCTTTCGCAGTTTTGGATATTTTACCAAATTCGATGTTATATATATATGTCTCGGTAAATTTTTTAGACATTTTATGCGCGTTGCACGTATGACAGTGTCATAAACAACTTGGGTAGTTTCTCAATCTCTTTTTTCGTTTTTATTTTAAAGGAATCGATGAGCTTTGTATTTCCCACCCACAATATCCCAGCAATGACATAACGCACAAATCTGAGACGTTGTAAACTCGTGTAGGAAACTCAATCGGAAGTCAACTCAGTCATCAAGTGGTATATCCAATACATAATCAGCCGTACCTTACGGTAGTATAGTAGTAGTGCAGGAACAACGTTAATCAGGCCGGGTAAACACCTGGCCCTGTGATTGTGTTATATATATATATATATATAGCACATATATATATATATATATATATACATGGGAAATACATGGCAGCACACACAACGCGTCAGAAATCCACGATGCCGTGAGCATCGATCGTCGGGAAGCCGGCGTTATCCAACGGAAATGAACGCGTGCGCGAGACCGCAAATACGAGAGATTTCGAAAACGTTATTGCTTCTAAATTTCACTGCTCTGTCCGTGATACGAGGAAATTCTCCGGATTAACCGAAAGCGGAGTATTTAGTCGACCGCCGCTCATGTTCCAATTTCTGGAATCATTAGAGCAACGACGGCAGAGTTCGAAATACACAGTCCCTGGCCATATTAAACGCGCCTTAATTTTTTTACATTTCATTGACTTCCGAGGAACAGCTTTATAATACGGCTCATCTATCAAATTATGTTAAGGAACTATTATTCTATAAAAGGTATTTCTTACGACGTCATTTCGCTTGACAACAATGACCTTAAACAAGTATGAACCCGCGCTAGTTGTATTGTTAATAATAACGAGAACAGACGTGAGTTTCGAGTGTGCGTCAATTGAAATTTAATTTAATTCTTGCTTATTTGCGACTTGAAACTTCAAATTCCTTGCTTACCAACAGAAAAATAAATTTTCGTGTAAAAAATATTAATATCGCTTACGAAAATGATGGGTAAAACAAGTGACTTGACGCCTCAGAAGATTGCAGAGGTAAAAATACTGACTGACACCGAAATTCATTCTGATCGAATAAAAATAAAATTAGTAGCTTTCCTTCTCCTCCTGTATTCCATTAAAGAATCAAGGTGCGTCTAATAGTACGGCCAGGGATTGTAGTTTCGCGTTTATCGACGAGTTATCAGCGAGACACGGGAACGCCCGGCAAAAATCACCTCACGAACACTTGCGTTTGAGTTTCTACGGTAGCACATGGCGGACGACGCGACGACGGACGCGGGTGAGGAAGAGAAAGAGGGAGGAGCGGCACGTCCAGATTCGGTTGTTTTTCAGTTTCGCATTTCCATATTGTCTGCAGGAGCCTCTATGGAAATTCGTCGCGGCGGGCACGCCTTCCGCGTACCAATATTGAGTTCGAACGAATACTGATGGGCGCATGCATTATCCTTGCCGCGCGCGCAGACAGACGGCGGGCTGCGAGCGGCAAGAATGCGTCAACTTTAACCGACGTGTACGACGTGTCCATATGTAATTCGACGCGAATCGATGATCACGGTGCGCATCGCGATAGAGAAAGAGAAGGCTTTTCTACGAAAATTCCAATAACAATCAATCGAATCTCCGTTTCTTGATAATGGAAATTTTTATTACCATGATAGACGTGTAAAAACAACTTCTCTCGGGGGTGGAATTTCACGGAATCTCAAGAGGGACGAGCGTATCGAGAATTACGGCAATGTTTCATCATTGATCCCCTAAAATTATCGCGCGACATTACTTCCTCATTCACGAGCGTGAATTTTTTTTTTTTTTCGTATCCATCCCACGAGCGCTTTTAACGTTTTCACGGAAGATGTATTACTACAACGGCCTGTGTCGCCGAGCGCGTAACTGTTCTCCTTTATTCCCCGACGTATACTCTACTTCCATTCAGATCATGACCTCGGTTACCAATAAAATATGACCTCGCACATTCGTAAGCCCGCTGCTCCGGTTGCACTAAACTGCAGAGTAGGTAGGTAGGTGCGTGTGTACGAGTGTGTGTGCGCGGCCGTCACGGTATATGAATAGAATGAATGTAATATACTCGGCAGGTATTCCTTCTACGGTCGCCCCGGTAAATCATGATGTAAACGTATAGAGCGTCCATAAATTCACAAAGTTTACGCGCCGGACGTACATAAACCAACGGTTCGTTAATCGAGATCCTGCATAACTGTCATCGAAGTAGAAGGCGATCCGCAGCGCTGAATTTCAATTACTTTCGCGTGCAGCCGCGACGTTTAATGAGAGTTCGTTGTTGGTGAAGCCAAATCGCGCCATAGCTAACGCTGCACATTAAATGACGCGGCTGTCCTACATATTTATGCGCCGTGGGCAGATAGCCAGCCGTGTTTGCTACGTCAAATCGTAATTCAGACTAAAAACAGAACCGAGGCCGGGGGGGGGGGGGGGNCCAGGGAAATGATATTTGCCGCGATTCGGCGGGGAATTTACGCGATAACTTCCGTTAGACCAGGTTCTAACGAAACTTAAGTAAAATATGTCTCTATAAACAAGAGCCTGGCGCTCGCGAATAGTTCGCAGGCTCGGTTCGATCGGAGTCAGGCGATCAATTTCGGTTATCGCGCGGAGCGCAGGAAGGTAGGCGCGGAATAAGCGGAACTTTGGCCGATTCGCGAGTTTTAAACAGTCTCCCGAAAGAGGTAACGAGCGGGCTGTAACGTGAGCGTTAAATCGTCGAGAAAGTACGGCGAGACAACGTTCTCTCGCTGGTGTTTTGGAAAATACCTCCGGACACTACGCGCAACATTCGCTCCCAATTAGACGATGAAAACATCGTTACGCGCACGGCACCGTGCCGGTCTCGCTGCATCCCCCGCTGTATCGGGCTTTAGTTTCTATCGAGCGGGAGAGGGAGAGAGAAAGACAATAACGGTAGGTGTTTAGTAACAAGATCTCTATAATACCCGTACACGCGGAGGAGCCGTAATAACCAATGTATCGTATATCGCGCGCTAAGCACCCCCGGCGTCCGTGTTCTCTCGCCGTGTCCCTAGTCCCGCAGGGATGCCTGTGGTCCATGAAATTAAAGCGATTCGTTAGTACGCGGATACGGCACGTCACGGCAAAAGGACGAGTCGGCCGCACAATGGCGGCGAAACTGCTCGCAGCGCGTCCATGCACGAAGGTGCGTCGTCGCCGTATGAATGGACCGGTTCCGACTGTTCATTCGGCTCGTGGCTCGACAAAACGCGGTCGAACGAAATCGAGGGAAAAAAGGAAACAAGGAAAAGAAACACGAGCGCGCTTCGTTCGTTCCTTCCTTCCTTTCAGCTCTTTCCACGGCTCCCCTTTATGCGAACCGATGTTGCGCGCAGCAGTTTATTTAAAGACGATGAAAGAGTCGTGCGAAAAAAAGTATAAAGAAGGCAACACGGCACGATGTAAAGGAGCGGGAGAAGCGATATCTTCCCCCCGCGTGTGCGAGGAGAGACGGTTCCCCCGTTACGAAACTGCCGTCTTTCCGGGGAGATGAGGGCAAACGGCGGGGCGTAAATGCAAATGGGCGCATTCCTGCCGGGTTCTTAATTAACTTCTTTGCAATTATTACGACTGCGCGCTGCTGCAAATACCTAAGACTCATCCCTTGACTCTCGTGAAAAAGTAGGCGCTGACCAACCCGGCAAGTCCGAGAATTCCTTCAAAGCCAGCTTTCCTTCCCCCTCTCTCTCTTTGTAGCATACTTAAAAATTCCGCGCGTCTCATATGCATTCGTTAACTGTGGAAGCATTCACGGAGGTGTTGAATCTTGCGCAGACGTAAGTCACTTCGCGAATTCAATCCGCGCGTCACTTATTAGCGCGGGTTAACGACCGCTGTTGCAGACTGCACTGGCGCAAAGCACTTACACGAGTAACTCACGAACGCGTCTACTCGTTGGTTACTTATGTAAACGCCAGAAAATCCGGAATTCGCGCGGATTCGACTGTTGTACGGCGCCGTGTTTGCTCATTCGATTGTGGCGAGCGTATCTATTAGCGCAGGTGCATCAAGGCCTTGACATGTTGATTTGGGCTCGATATACATATGCATACACATGCATCTATAATGACGAGGATTCTGGTTACCTGTATATGCGAGTGTAAATTTCGCTCATTACGACACGGCGCGTCACTAATTCCGATTAATGTTAATGCCGCACAATTATCGTCTCGCCGCTTTAGCCAAAACCCTAAATCCGTAATTGTCGGATCAAAATCCAGGGAGAACGCAACGAAATCCATCGTGTTCACACCCGTGAAACCTGACCACCGTTTGTTCCCCCGTGTCGTAGCGTATTACATGTCTCATACATCGATGTCTCTTCGCAGCAACAATTAAAGGCAATTAACGAGGAGAAAGGATATTACAGGGTGGGCGAGTGAGAGAGAAGAGATAACAAATCCACAATTGATACCGTGTTAAAAAATACACGAGAGGAAATGTCAGTCACAGTTGCCCCTCTGATGCGTAGCAAAGGTAAAGGTATGAAAAATCAATCGTTGTTCCCTCCGACGTGCAGCGGGAGTAGCGATGAAGAAGAGAGCACCGCGTGTTTCGGCGGCTTCTTCTTCCCTCGCCCACGCGAATCAGCATCTGATTAGGGGCTGGACGAAATGCCTCGCAGATCAAAGGAGCATAAATCCAGCGGAATCGGAATGCGACGGGATCTACGACAAGACCCTTGTTTGTGTGTGGGTACGTAAACGCTGACCAGTGTCAGGTTCCATGCGCGCACAGGTGCATCGCGGCAACTACGTACGTACGTACGTACGTACGTAGTCGCCGGCCTGCACAACATGCGAGCGAATACACGCGTGCAGATTAATGGATCACGCATACCGACGCCCAATTGGTTACAATACGCGTCGTGTTCCTGCGAGAATAACGACGCGTAACATAATATCGACGGATTGGCATCTCCCGTTCGCCTCATTATCCACGTCGGCCACGAATTTCAAATTTCACAAGCGCGCGCCGTGAAAGCTCTTCGGGGGAAGATACCGGTCGGCCCCGCTTCGGGAGACGACACGCGAGCTTTTTCCCCGTTTTTCTCTTCTTCTTGCGCTTTTACACACTCTACTTCTTTAATATCTATTACAGTAGTTATACTCTTGATTATAACACGAGTCGTTCTCCTCCCCCTTCCTCCCTCCCTCGCTCTGTGTCTCCTTCTTCTTCGTTTCGGCTACATCGACCGTGCTCTCTCCGTCGTAAATTTAATTCAACGAAAATCAAACGAGTCGTTTAATCATCGCCCGTTCATTTTCGCCGTTCCGCGCGAGTAATGTAATTTCGCCGGGCGTTTCGCGATTGTTAATGCTCCGATAACCATTCTTCTAATCTGCTTTGAGCCACGTTCGCACGCTACAAGCCCGGACACGTATCGAACCCGGGCGGTGATTTGCGCGGTGTTTTTGCGAGCAACGAGCGTAATAAAATGTCGTTGCACTTCAAAAGAGGACAGAATATCAACGTCTCCAGCCACGTAGCTGCGTGTCTGCAGCTGCATGCGCGGCGCGGTCCGGAGGAATTTATAAAGTATGAAATATGTTGTGAGGGAAAACACGGCAATGCATGCAATATGCGATACGAAATTTACATCCCGGACGTCTGTTTACTGTGCGCCTTTTAAAGGTTCTCGCATACATTCTTACACGGTCGCATAGAGCGACTTTGTGCGTCCTCGTCGTCGTCGTCGTTATTGTCGTCGTTGTCGTTTCGAGAGTCGCATCGATATTACATCTCGGCGCCATGCCCACGATACTCTCCACTTACCGGCGATACAATCGCGTCTATTGATTATCGCACATCTCACAGCTAGTTTGAATGCGGCGCGAATTGCAAGTACGGTAAAGCCGACGTAGCGACCATAGTTGCGCTAACTCAACGGATATCCGCGTGCAAACACCGTACGATCGTACGTTTCAATTTTGCACGAGCAGTACGCATATAAACGTGCAGTTATATTAAATTATAAAGAGCCCCTGATAGGAATGTTCGCAATAACGCGGACGTTTATGGAGGCATAACCGATTCTCGTTACACGCTTCCTCCCCCAACCACCAGGCTCGCCGGGGAATACCGATCCCGTACGCATTCTGAAGTGCGCATAAATATCACCCTCATTCTTCGATAATGAGCAATATCCGTGGGCGAGAGGGATCATCCGAAAAAAAGGGAAACGTAAAAGGGAAAAGAGACGCACGCCGCCCGCGTTCTCGATTCGGGCGCGTCAACATAATTTATTTTGTCTCTTTGCGCGGGCTCGCTCAGCCGCGATAATAATTCAAAGAGAAAGGTAAAGTTCCCGCGCGAAAATTCGATATTCGAGCCACGATTCTGTGGAAAGTTTGCGAAACTTTTCAGGTATTATCGCCGGGGTAGCAGGGTCTTTTCCCTGGAATCCCACGTAGGCGAAGTCGCGCCGCGCTAAAATAATAATTCGGCCGGCGTCCTCGAATAATAAGTCCTCATTAATACCGTGACTACACCGGCGTTAACGAAGGAGCGCGATAGTCGGATTTGCGGCGCGGAATATTTATATCTTCTAGCGATTGTGCGGCCCGCATATATAACGCACGTGTGTGTGTGTGTGTGCGCGTAATGCGATATTCCACGCGACGCGCGAGAGATCAAGAAAATTGCGCAAACTAATGCGCGTATTTAATTGGTCGGCGATATCATGATCGCATTAAGGGTAAATACTTCGTGCAGCAGTTTACGCGCGAGATTAATTCGACTGTTAAATCTAGTGCACTAAATCAATTATGTTGCGCATTTAGCCGGGGAAAGCGGTGACCGGTTTACAAGGCGCATTAACTAAATGAAAATTCAAAGCCCCGGACTATGTGAAATTTAATTCTTCCCGTTCTTTATCCCGCCCAACTGTAATAATACGAATAAACGATGCCTGGCGCGAGCATATCGATGAACGGGGAAACTCGTAAATCGCCAAATAATTGATCATTCGCATTTTAATATCGACGTAATTTAATGGCAGGTGACGCTTTCGCGACAAAGCCATCGGTTCACGTTAAAACAACTAATTGAATTAAATGACAAAAAATGCCCGGCTGTCGCTAGTGCCGTTCGCAGAGCGAATATGTATTATCAATTTATGATACGAGCCGCGCGCGATGGTCCCCGCGACTGGTAAGTACACTCACGGCGAAAGCCATCGACAACGAAACGAGTAAAAAATGCACGATCGTATATCACGATAATGTTTACTCGGCTGACGTGTCGTCGACATTTACGCCCCGTCAATCCCCCTTTCTGGGAATTATTAAATTGAACCAAATAAAATAAATTACTCGTTTTCTTTTTCTTTTTCCATCGTAATTTTCGTTTTCCATGCATAATGAATAATCGCAGCCCTTTCGTCACAGCTCCGGGAGAAATTCCTGGCGGCACATACAACTCGTTTATCTCTTTCTTACAAACGAGTCGTGTGGGGAGAGACGGCGGAAGGGCGGTGGTCGAGAACGAAACGGAGAATCGGGCCCGACAACGACAAATATTTGAATTAATTTGTATGACAATCTCAAGCGCGGCCGACCCTCGCAAAACCTTCACGCACCCATCAGCCCCGTATTCAGTCACGTAGGAAGTTTATGGCGGAGTTCACCACCGTCGGGCATACAGAGTTCATTTACGAAAGCAGATAACGTTTCCTGCCGAACAACTACTGATACGAACTGGTTTCCACGACGTGATGTTTATAATCCTGCGCAGTCTCGCGGCACGAGCTCGTAAAATATTGATCGTTCCCGGCAAAAACGCGATATAAACTTTAACTGTTATTTAGTCGTAAAAAAAAAAGGAAGAAAAAGGATTTATAGAGTTCGGGAGGGGAGAGGGAAGGAGCGGGCCCGCCGAGCTATTTCGCTGCGTCGAACCATAAATTAGCTCGAGCCGAGCGGCGGGCGAGTATGCGAGAAATCAAAGCGAACGCTTGTAGTACAACGTATACAAACAGCGTCCCGCAGAAATGCCTTAATTAATTTACAGCTCCTCTCCCCGCTCTCCGAAAATAACCACGAGTGTTACAACGCGCGACATTCTTATGCAAACATTGCAAACACGAGCGCACCGCGCGAACGTTATTGCACGTCAAATATTTTCCGAGTTGTGAAAATATTCGACCGAATGCGCACACGGTTTGAAAAAATAAAAGAACATTCTCGCGCGCGCGCGCGCGCGTTTATATCCCCGAAACGGCGTAAAATTGCGCAAAGCGACGCTCACTTGAATTCAACTGGTACGCGCGGGAGTGCGACTCGTCGCCGCCGAGTTTCGACGATTGTATCGACACGTGATGTGCCTTTAGGAAAGCATTTTATCGCACAAACGGCACGGCGTTCTCTCTATGGCGGAGGGAAAAATGCGCGGCGCGAAAGCCGCGCTAGTCGTCGACGAGTCCGCCGAGGCTGGTCGGACCGTCGTTCGTGAAAAATCCGGCAACTTTCAGTTATACCGACGGAGGGGAGAGGAAGAGGAGAAAGCGGAGGATAATAAAGGCCGGGCACGATCGCCTCCTCGCTCGCAGATTTTCATCTCGCACCACCACCGCTACGCGCTCTTCCGCCGCACGAGGGAAGGAAGAAACCGGGCCCGCTGTGCGACCGCTCTTCTTATTGAGAAATAAATGTCGGATCTACCTTATTAAAAGATAATACTCTCCGGCGGCTTGATTCGCGCGAACATGAATTACCCGCGGTTCTCTTATTAAATGCGCGCGCACGCGCGCAAAGAATTCGGTAATTAATATGACCGCGGGGGCACGAAGTAATCCTCGACGCACACAGAAGCGGCGAATTAACCGCGGAGCGAGAAATGTCCAGCCTCGGCGGCGAAAAGCGGGAGCATAATTCTCGCGAATGTCCGGCGAAGAATTTTATCGGTTTTTAACGCACCTTTCCGCGCGAAACGTTCGATGTGCGAGACGCGGGTATTCCCGATAACCGATCGGAGCGTTGTTCCATTCCCCGCAATATTCATCCCGATATATTTTTAATTACGCCGCATTCATCGCAACGCACTTCGACGCGCCGAATATAACGGCCGAGTTAATCGCTTTTACCGTAAGTTAATCCTCGAGCGAGGTGATGCGACGAGATGAACAAAAAAAGAAACATGAAGAACAAGTTTAACCGAAAATCAAGCGAACGGGGATTGTTTTACGGCGTGTCTCGATTATTTAGCGCGCTATCATCCACTTTCGCGAGTAAACCGAGGGTACAAGACGTATCTGACGCGCGCAGAGTGCATTTGCATATATGTGTACATAAGTCGCGTGAACAGCCAGCAGGACATGCATAATTTGACGGAACTTCACGATGATTCGAAATATCGAGAAGAGGAACCGGGAGAGCAAGTGGTTCGCGGAAAGACGACCTGAAATAAAAGCGGGTATATGGCGGCGAGGTATAAAGCACGGAAGTACCTTCGCGCGCTATTTTCGTCGAGATATCCGATTATCTGGCTGAGAGTTAAATTTCAACTGGAATATTAGCAATGCTATTATAAAATAATCCGTAATAGATACTCGTATAATCATAACGTTTCTACGATAACGTTTAAACACGTGATATACGCATCTATTACACGTATCATTGGTCGCACATAAATGTATATCGAATAAACAAACAATTGATGGTTAATATCGGCCTGCCCAGATCTATATGAGATAAAAGTAAACAAACTTCACCGATCTCACGAATTCCCGTCGCATCGGGCAAATTCGAAGAGAGATTCGTTAGAAATTCCGCCCACGCTACAACACACGGACGATATTTGTCCTGACCGCGAACTAATAAGCCTCCACCCAGTGTCATAAAGAGTACCCTCGGCTAAATACTCCGCAGTTCGTCCACCCTTCATTCTGTCGCAGTTTCGTGGCTTCCTGCGCGGAAGTTTAATCATCGGCCTCGACAAAAACGTCGGGGAGTCCTACCCCCGAGATCATCGGTCTAATAATGCGAATCGTTCTCCGTAATTGTGAGCTTTTCTACCAGAGATGCGAAGATGAACACGTATTTGACATGTTCGCTCACATGCGTTTTCAACTTTAACGCGCATATTTTACCTATCGAGAGAAAGTAATGAATAAAATGGAAGATTGTAAAGGATACGGAAAGCCTATAAATCTGTGCACCAGATACCTACGTGCTAAACTATGTTTAGGACGTAGGTGCATTACGCGACAATCTAGGGGAGCATGAGTCACTACGGTTCCCAATCTCCTCGTCGGAACGCATCAATGCACTTTCACGAGGCCGGTTTCATGCCTCCTGCTCATCCACAGTAAAATCCGCTAAATTCGTCACGCCGCATAGTCTGCGGGCGAGCGTTCACCACGAAACGCACACCTCATAACGAACGTCGGTCGTCGGTGGAGGGAGGCAAGGAAAGAGAGAGAAAGAGAGAGAGGGATTACGCGAATACCCTACCTGCTCGTCGCCGCGGCGGGAATTCCTAAATGCGTATTAAGAGCGCGTTCGCCGCGCACGTAAAAGATTAACTCATTAAAGTTTTACGAGAGCGTTAAGGTGTAACGAAGATCATCCTCCTCGCGAGCGCCTCACGGGAGAATCTCGCAGATCGGGTGGAAACCGTTTCGACCGAACCCTTATGCAATATGCAACCTGGACCACCTGCGTGGATTTTGCATGCTCCCTCGTCAATCGACCGTTCCGTGGCTGAGAGATAGAGACGTATGCGGAACGCGAAGAAGGAAGGAAGGAAGGAAGGGAGAGAGAGAGAGAGAGAGAGAGAGGAGGCAAAGGCGAATCAACAAACAAGAGAGTCCGTAACGAGATAGTGCGCCAATTTTGACGCGAAGTTTCTCCTCTACTATGTTAATCCTGTTAATCCGACCCAATCTGGGGTGGGTACTGCTTCGATAAGGAACCCACCGAGTTTCCTTAGCGCACGATATTGGATGGAATCAGCGCGCGTCGGATCAATTGTTTTACGACGAGTTCCGACGTTGCCTTCCGACCGGTGGTGCATCGCGGATCCGTCTGCAAAGTGTTCGCTCTACGTGCTTTATATCTGATGTACGCCCTCTGATTATTTTCCCATACACACACTTTACGCTTTCATTTAAAAGCGGATTTGGTCCATTAAAATATTAAAGCGTTAAACATTAAAAGCTCCTCGGGTTTATATTAAAGGGGCTTTTTTTTTAATGTCGTTTCGCTCAAAGAGGAAACAAGATTACCTTCCGAAGATCCCTTCCTTGAAATCTCCTCCGTAAGTACGTAAAAGTACCCGTACATGTGCAACTGCAAAATAGCGAAGATGTACTCACAGATATTTCCTTTTTTTTCTTTCAACTCTGAATCATTACGCGCGTATAAAACTAAGTCGGTAATAACGAAAAAAAAAACCGCTGCACATCTTTCTCGCATTACTTCTACAACCTTTAAAATTAATCGTTTGAAAACTCTTTTTTCCTTTCTCCCTTTCTTTCTCTCTCTCTCTCTCTCTCTCTCTCTCTTCCCTCCTCTCCTCTATGCAAACCCAACCCACTTTCTGTAGACCAACATGCTCGGTTTTCTAATGGTATTCGCGCATCAGAAATCAGAGATTCCCGCGAAAATTAAACGACGAAGCGCGCGCGGAGTACGAGAAGCGCGTCTGGCTTGGCTGGCTGAGTATTCGTAATCGAAGATTATTTTTCCGAGCCGATAATAAGGGAAGGGCAGGCGGCGGCAGCGGTTGGGAAGGGATTTAAGCGTAGGTGGCAGTGAGGCGTGATATTGATACTCCACCATCTCTCGAGGGGTGACGACTCTTCCGTTCTTCCCCATCATACTTCTATTCCGTACCCAACCGTCTGCCCACTCGTCCCTTCTACCCTCCCCCGTTACCGCTTCAACCCACGCGTTTTTTTCTCTCTCTTTATCTACTTTTAAAGCTGGCGGCATAGCCAGCGAGCAGGATTTTTACGATAACAGATTAGAGGATTCCAAAACGAGTGGCGCGCGAAGAACAGGCGCGGAAACGCCGGCGTTTCCAGAGTCGGTCGTTGCTTCATAAAGTCGGTATTTTATTTTCCCCTTAGCTACCTTATTCTCGATGAATCCTTGGCTCAATACGTACAATCTTTCAAACTCGAGTTATCGATCGGTAAAGTATTACGCGAGCGCTACACGTTCCTGAAAATACTTTCGCATGAAGTTCTTCCGCGTTATAAATAGCAGAAGTAGCGCAAATATTTTGCAATATCGAGTAGCGTTTCTTGACTTTTTGTACATCCGAAGGCATAGCTGATATTTTTCAGCCAACGACAGCTGCTTCGTACGTTTAAATCACGTCGAAGCTAGATTCTAAGTCGAAATTTTTATTCTACACATGTCTTGCAAGTACTATCTAATCTGAAAACTTAACAAAGAATCTCGACATATAAAGCTGTATAGGTTATTGTTTTACCTTCATGCTAAAAATTATCACTGCTCTTTTCTCCATGGTAAAGCTTGAAAAAGCGTTTATTCCAGAATTATTCAATATTTTATTATTTCAATATACTATCATTATTGAATCTTTCTCCTCCATTTTAATAAACAGTATATTCATTATGTGACACTCAGTTGTGGAGAGAACACGAGAGATAAGCAAATATTAAATATTTATTATTATAAATAAATAATAGGACTGATTTAAGTCGGTATTCATAATTGTAAATTATTTACAATTTTTCATTGAGACGTAACTAATAACAGCTTTGTATTCATGTACCATTATTCAGCTGTTTGGATCAATATTTCTTCTTGTACAAAATAAGTACTACGAATTAACGAATAATTAGAGATTCATAAAGTTACGATTATTTATCAAGTGATGGCAGACAGAATACTGGCTTTAGAAATCCTAAATTTCGACTCGGAATATCTCTTTATTTTCGGTAAGTTCATTAAAATCGAAAACATTTTGTGTAATAAATGGCTTTGAATAGGCAGGAAATATTGCTGCCGACGTTCGACATCCTGCGTCCTCCATCCTGACTTTCCGATTCCGCATCCTTCTTTTGATTGTTACGTGATTTCGGATATTCATCGATCACTAATACAAACCGACATTTGCGTAAATATAGTACAAATTCGATCGGAGAAACACGTGTTATCTAACACAATGTTGACAAGGACCCGATTAAATATTTCAATAATACACGAAATTTTTTTTCAATTACTTAACGGAAAATACAACGAACTGATACACATACTCCACGTTGTAATATGTGCGTCACTCGTCGGCTCCACGCGTAATAATTCGGATACGGACAAGTACGCGACGCATGAGAATAGTGAAACAAGGGGCAAAGTCATCTCCCATCAAACGCTAACCAAAACGCCAAACAATAATACGCGCGTGCAGCGGCCGAGAAATCACGACAATCAACGCTCTCAATACACATCGAACCTTCGAGAGGTGGTCAATTATCAAATATGAAATTATTAGGACGTATGTATACGTAATATGTATTGAAGGCAGCATTCAATAATCATCGTTGATTAACGTGCGATTATTCACCGCTTTTATTCATTTATTTCTCATTGCGCCACTGAGTATCTGTCCACAATGACGATGAAGGACAGACTCCAGGATAGATTATAGGACGCAGGATGTAGACGATGAGGCTTAAAATTCCCTTTCCTCATCTTTTTTATATCTCTAAATTCTATCGCGTCTAATGTATAATAATAATAAAGAAATTATAAAAGAAAGAAGTTGTTTTATTTACCTATTTATCTATTAATCTTTATTAGACACGCATACATTATTGTATATTGTTTTATATAAATAATTTTATTTACTGTGTTTTTCATATGCAGACAAATTTTGATAAAAATAATCTGAATTTAATAATCAATCTGCTAAAAACGATTTTAGTATTTTTTTTTCGAAAATAAGGCTTTATTTTCTTTCTCACAAAAATCTTTATTTTCAGGTGTCTAAATAACTCAACTTTTTGGAACCAACATTATTGTAGAATTTTTCAGAAATACATACCCTCAAGCATTATAGCTTAAAAAGATTTTTCCTTCTTTCATTCGTATAAAAATTATGAATTTTTTATTGAAATCCCGTTTTTCCAATCTTTCTGCTCCGATTTCAATCGGTATAGAATAGGTAAAATGCAATCCGACTTCTACAATTGTAAAAACATGTTATTAAAGCTTTCGCAAACATACGAGGATTTTTTCAGATTTTTATACAATCCGAAGCAATGTAAAAACATGCATTCTCTCAACGATCTGGGTTGCCAACAAAAGATGCTAAACTCATTGCCGACAAAGGGTTAATACATTGTTTATTGAAATTAGAAATTATGAAAGATTGAGTGAAGATATGTTATTGAGATAATTAAATATTGAATAATTCTTAAATAAATCCTTCTTTACAACCACTAACACCATCAACAACATCATTATAAAAGCTCATCGTAAACTGTCGAAACAACATAAATAGTAAATACTTCTTAAATAAAGTGAAACAGTGGTAGGTAATCATTTGTAACATCAAAATACAATAGTCTGTATAGCGTGATAGTTCAAAAGTTTCCACTAGTTCTTGAAATTTCGCAATTAAGCAGGTTAATGTAGAAATTTCAACTCGGGGATCAACACCTGCAAATATCCCTGAATGTAGAGCACGGTGGAAGTTCACGCGGCTAGAACCGCCGATAATAACCACTTTACTGTTGTTTATCGTACGTAGCCATTTATTTAACTTTCGTCCGCGGACAAGCGAGCAAAGCGATCGATCCGACGGATAATTACGGTTTTCATCAAAAGTTTCGGCTGATGAACAAGGGAAAGGGACACGTGATGCGCGGCGGCGCTTAAGAGAAAACACCGCTAATCACCGGTGTGTGCGCGTATTTCATCACGCCAGCGAAAGTTTTCAGCACACTTCCGGTGGTCGATGGGAAGGATAGAGAGAACGGGTCGATAGCGCGCTACGGAGGAAGAGAGACCGCGGAAGATTTTCGGCGACGTATGTGGGTCAACGACCTCCCGGGCGGATGCATCTCCCGCGCGCACATTTTTTCCGGGCCGAAACGCGCGCGCGTACAGCCGGCGCATCGGGATGCAATCCTATTTCACGCGATTCTATCGCGCGAACAGAGTGCGCGTTTACGTATGCACTGGCGTAACGCGAGCGTCGTGTGCACACACCTTGCACTGATATACGACGGGAAAACACAGCCCTGAAAGTTATTTACGGCTTCCTATGTGGCCGCGGATTCTCCGCGTGCACACGTACGTACGCTTATACGTAAGAGAAGTTCACCTCTACGATAAGTTAATTTAAAAGAGCTCGTTACTGCGACTTAATTGCGCTTGTACGTTTAAAGAGCGCCGTTTCACTTCCACGGGAGAAGAGACGAAACGCTCCGGCTATTGTTGCGCCCGGCGCGGTTTATTGCCGAAAGTGCGGGAGCGCGCGAGGTACTGCGGCGCGAAGAGATTGAAATCTACGATTTTACCGGTGCTCACTTACGATATAACGCGCTTAGTAATCGATGGCACAAGCGGAAAAGTACCGAATCTTTGAAATACGTGATACGGCGGGCGCATGGAACTTAATACGCGTTTAGCGAGTACGTACGAGTACACGTCGCGAAGACGCAGCCGACTGCGTGGAACGTTTCTCGGATATCTCGCGGCGGGCTCGAGTTTCCGAAAAGTCTCGTATTGCCGTCGCTGCGTTTCCTTTCTCTCTCTTTCGCTTCCTAGCCCGCGGTAACATTTTGAGATTCTCGGATTTTCAAAGGTCTCTGATATGAGTCCTCGGCGAATCGGCGCGACATCAAAGCCCGCCGCTGTCGTTTGTGTAATTCCGACCAATCCTCTCTGCTACCTCAGGTACTGTAATTGTGCGCGTGCACGGAGTATCAGGTGGAAGATAAGCATCCATACAGCGCATTGAAAACAACCGATGTCGCATGGCGTGCACGATATTCCGGGAGTGCAGGCAAGTTGCCGTGGGTGATTAACCCTTCGACTGCAGTCTGGGTTAAATAGTCCGAGTGAATTATGTTTGAAAAGATGTCGGTGATCTGTGGGATTTTCCTATATCCGAAAAATGGTTAGTCTGTTGACGGTCATATAATTTGACGCCGCAATCAAAGTAATTATTTTTTCCTGAAAATTTGTGCGTCGTAAGCATTGTGATTACGCATATCTTTTTTCGGAAAATAATAAATAATAATATTATTCGAGTTAAATGTAATCTACGCGAACGCGTCCGGCAAAGTATGATCCTACGCAGTAAAAAAATGTTATGTTAAATTTAACACATTTCACAAGATTTTGTATGATCGTGTAAAAAAATTTCTTCCTGGGTTGAAACTTAATTTTTCTACACGAAAAAAAGGAAGATTAGCTGCAGTAGCTAAATTAATTGTAACATATAGACGCTTAAAACTTTAGAGCTTGCTACTGCATCGATTAGAATTGCTCACGCTACTAAAATTTTAGGTGTCCATATATTGCAACTTTTAGCTACTGAAACTATTCTTTTCTTTCCGTGTATGAACGCATGATCAAACATTAAGATAGAAGAGTTATGCTTTATTCTAGAATTTTGTCAATTTCTTTCCTTTCATAGTATTTTAGAGATGAAATTTAGAAAATCACACAGGATTAATATGACCCGGTTTGCGGTGCGCGCGAGACTTTTCAGAAATCTGGTCTCTCACTGCGATTGCAGTGTCTAACGACGATGCATCGGACGACGCGTTGCGAGGTGACGAGGCGTACACGTCACGGATCTGAAATCGAGCCTTCGCGCCAGCGGCGCGGGCGTTTTCCCGTCGGTCGACTCGGTAAACCGGCTTTGGAAATACTCGGGCCGGAGTTTGGGGTTGTATTGATCGGGGGTTGCCGGTGGCTGCGTGGCGTGTCGGTGACTGAAACACACGGCGGTTACAGGTACCTACAGTCGCGATCGCGCACCGGATGAAATTCGGATGAACGCGGCCTTGACCAACTGACGGCTGCAGGCCCGACGGTGCTACTTCCGCAAAAGCACCGCGTCAGTAAACGAAACAGGAAAAGTGGCGCTCGAAAACGCGCGGGAGCGGCGTAATCTCGGCGAGTCGTGGCCGCGGCACGTACACACGGCCGTTATTAACGATAAACCGGCCGGCGTTAGCACAGAGCACCGCTAAGAATTTAAGCGAAACGGTTTAAGCCACGGTAAAGCCAGAAAAAGGGCCGACCGGCACGTAAGCGACACGCGGATCGCGTAGCGATTAAACTACCTGATTAACCGGTTTACGAATAATTCCTGTTTACGACCGTGCTATCCGCCGATCTTTACGAGCACGCGCATGCGTATGTATGGGAGAAAATTAAAAAAAATGGAATATACAAGAGACGCACGAGCGGCGGCCGCGCCCGAAGATATTACGCTCCCTCGAATGGCAAGGGTAGAAAATACGTGCGGCGTGGTAACCCTCGTTTACCGGACGTGCGAGGAAACGGAAGAAACTGCGATCGATATCCGTGGTCATGCTCAATTAATCCCCGGATTTCGTGCAAAGATTCTCTTATCAAGCAACGCACGGAAAGAAGAAACAATGACGGATACGATTTCACTTTATTAGACGAGCGAGATTGAGTCCGATGTGCGACGGATATTCCCGCACCTTCCAATCGCGATGTACGCGGATGATCGCGCAACGGCGCGCGAAAAGTCGGATGCGCTTTTATCTTTACAAATGAATACGCGGGGCCTACGGAGTTTCTGTGGATCCGGATTTTGCATATCGTCGGCCGACACACGACGAAAGCCGAAAGAGACAAATCAAGACAGATGGAAAACAGGGAAGTACGTGGGAAATGAGAAAGTAGCGACGGGAATGCAGCGAGAGAACGGGATCCGATTCGGCGAGCTTTCGGGCGCCGCCTGCAGTGCAGATAACGGGCTTCCTTCCTTCCTTCCCCGGCGGGAGTATCGCGTCGACGTTACTTCGTGGCTAACGTAAGTGTTCGGAGGTAACGCGAACTGAGGCCACACGAAATAAGAATAATAATCCCCCGCGACCGGAGATCATTCCGCTCGCTAATCCCAACGTTGCGGCAACGCGCGAATTCATGCTTACAATTCACGCAATCCCCGAAACTTCTATCGCCGGTCACCCTGCTTTGGTGCTACAATTCGAGTCGAAATTTTTAATTATACGTCGAGTTTTCAAGTGGACGAAACAGAATATATACGTTCCTATTTGTAGCATCAAAGGAGCACAATAGAATAGGATCTTTGAATATTTAATGTAGAACTAAATTAGGCTTAAACTAGGATTAAAATTTCGACTCGGGAAATGGGGAAGTTTATTGCCGTTTCCCCCATTTGGAGACTTAATGTGGAACTAAGATTCAGGCTCCGGATGACAAATTTCTTATTGTGCTCCTTTGATGCTACAAACGGGAACTTATTTTCGTTTTCTCCACATGAATACTTAATGTAGAATTCAAAATTTCGATTGGGGTATTTGCTTCCGATCTACCGGTGCATAGACGCGTGCTCGTAAAACGAGGGATTCGCGTGCTGCAAATACGTTCTTCGGTTTTCTTCGTCGACTGATCTCGCGACCGTGTCAAGATCGACCGATGTTAAAACCCGCCGGTAAACTCCGCATCCATTCGCGTCGCCCTCGAAAGCATTCCGCGCGCTTTAATTTATCTCGCTAAAGTATTTAACGCAGCGCTCGCTTCTCTCTCTCTCTCTCTCTCCCTCTCACTATTCGCTTGTCGACGGAGGATTCGAATTACAAGCGGCGTACAAGCACCCGACGGGCGCTTACAACGTCGGAGCAGTTACTTTTATAGCCACGGGCAATGTACGGTTGATCGCAGTTACAAGAGGGCATGGGGGAGGGTGGGTGGGGGACGAACGATATAAAAGGGCCCGGGCGTACCCCCGGCACGGCGATTCGGCGATCGAGGAAGCGACTAACCCCGGCGGAACCACCGACTCGGCAATGTTACCGTCGTCGTACCGGGCCGAAATAATGGCTCCTTTGAAACGCGGTTTCCCGCTCCCTTTAACGGTCGCTACGTGTCAATGGGTCGGTCGCGCGCCTTCCGATCGGGCTGTGCACCTGAACCCGCTCGATTACGCGCCTCGCTGTGTGCAAGAGCTCGCGCCGACCGCCGAGCGGATACTCGTATAAGTTGCGAGTCTGCATGTACTACGGGCATATACGCGCGCTTGTATACACGACAGTCGTAATGCCGACTCCGCGAAGATCAAAAGATCGCGACTACGAGACGAGTTTGATATTTCACGAGCTAGCCGAGGAAGGGAAAGGGAGCCGGGAATTCGGTGCATCGCGTTTGCGCGTCATGCAGGTAGAATCTGAAAGAAGAATCATGCCTGGGAGTTGTAACGTATTGATAAGATGTCCGGAGTTAAGAATGCAGCAGTCCCCGAGGACACGGCAAACACGGCCGAATCGGCCCGATACGGATCGATACGCGATTCTAGCCAGCGTGATTTTTACCGCGACTCGCGATACCTCCGAGCAATTATCGCCATTGATTGCAATTAACGCGACATTAACTATGCTCATTTATTGCGTATGAGTTCTATTTGATGACCCTGTGCCCATCACATTAATTATACATCAATTTGATCAATACATACGTCCGATATTACGCTGACGCGTTATCCGAGTGCCGTGTGAATGGCAGCGATTGTCCGTTGTGCAGATACGCGCACGAGAGAGAGAGAGAGAGAGAATCTACGAGGAAAAGGCCCGCGTAAGCGGCCGGGAATGTTTCTCCGCATTAACCGAGGAAGAACAGAATGCGCAAGGAAATGAGCGCTCGTACCTCATTTGGACACCGCGCACACTGCACGGTGTGCTCTCTCGCACGAACAAATATTAAATCTGTAGCTGGAGGGTCCGCGCCGCTCCACATTCGTTCGCCGCCTCCTTCTGGAGCCGGCAACCGGGAAAAAGGCTGCGGCTCCTTAAAAAGCAGGACAGTGTCTAGAATAACGCGGAACATTAAGCTCGAGCGAGCGAGACAGCGGACAAGAGCCACGCGCGGGATGAATATTTAAAGCAAACCTCGGTTCTCCGGCTCGGCTCCGCAAAGGAGCACGTCGCAAGACACGCGGTAGCGCAAGGGTCGTAAAGTGCGGCCACGGCGTTGTGCGCGACTCTCATTCGGGATGGATGCACGTGCGTCGTTCGGGGGTCGTCCGTGGACTTTCGCTTTCCCTAATCGACTAAGTTCGCCGTTGGAAGGGGGGGAAAAAAAGAAGGAACTTGCGGGGCGCAGCGTCGACAAAAAGTTCGACGGTGACGCGCAGCGCGTCGCACCCCGTCCACCCCACGCGCTCGCGATCGGTGGCTCACCCTCGTCGAATTTCCAGCGTTTGATATATGTAAAGCCATTTTAGCGACGTGCGTAAAGCCGCGTCCTGCCACGACGGGGGCGCGCGACAGAAATTATCGTAATCCTTTACGAATATTTCGACGTATTCTCGACGTCCCGCGGCGCTTTTTTCCCCTCCCTCTCTCGCTCGCTCGGAGAATCCCCGCTCGTACGATCGCCGAAGGAAGAAATATCAGCCGGGATACGAGAAGCTTTGTATGATTTAACGCGTACGTTTTGCCTCTCTCGATGTAGGGCAAGGAAAAGAGGGGGGGGGGGGGGAAGGGATGGCGCGATTCAATCGACGTTATCTCGGCGAAGCTAGTGGCGCGACGACCGTCGGAAGCATGGGAATAAATTGTCTTCGCTTTCATACAAAGGTAAAATTAATTGTTACGATTAAATTTCTACGCTCTTGAAACGCTTCTACCGTCGACAATATATTCGCCGCAGTTTCGCAGAGGATGGATCGATCGTGCGTTAACTGAACGACGATTTCAACGGGCACGAATTCGTCATTATGCAAAGCCGCCCGCATAGAAAGCTCTCGGAAAGAGTCGTTTTAATTAATTAAAACAACGCGACGAATTCACATGTTCGCCGCTGACAGTTCCAATTTAAAGTCGGATTATTCGAAATACTGTGGATATCGACAGGCGGAGATTTGCATCTGAAATACGAATACCCCGAACGTTGCTTCCGTGAGGCAAATACGCACTCGGTCTCTATTATCGCGAAGACCGCCTAATTCTAAAAATACCGCTGCAAAATAATAAAAATAAGTAGAGATCTTTTATATCGCCATTGTGCAAAAGAGAGTACGTATTTCATTCTATATGTAAAGCCGCCTAGAGGCGTATATATCTGTGCTTTAACGCAGCCGAAATTGTAACTTTACTTCACGCTCCTGTCATTCGTTTCAATACAATCACACGTAAAAATGAATACTATTGGTAATATTCTAATGCTATCTTTTAGTTTTATACATTTGATATTTTACTCGTCGATCTGCGTGTTAATGTTCTATTTTCACGTATTTTCTAGCACCTCCTCTCACAATATTCACGAACAAATATGCCGTCATTAGTAACGCGTGTAGTCGAAGGATGTGCTCGGTATTCGTAGGATTAACTTTCAGGAATTGGCATCGGCCCGCCGCACCGCCGGTCCGACATTACCGATCATTTCGCCGGAATTAATGCAAGACTGTCGTTTCCCGTAATAACGGTAATGAGCGCGTTTTACATCCCCGGCGCGGTATTCACGGAAGCGTAGAAAAACTAGACGGCAATTGCGCTTCGCGAACGTAAAACGGCACGCCGATTACATTAGAAATACGTTCCATTCTCTGAACGCGCGCACGGAGAGATAGAGAAAGAGGTAGAGGGCAGAAAGAGAGAGTACAGAGAGAGAGAGAGGGAGAGAGAGAGAGCACCGACGGCCGTAGGTCGCGCACGTGCGTTCGTTGCCCCGCAGGAAATTGCACATGCAAATCGAGCTTTTTTTTTTTTCTTACGCGGAAGCGTAACCATCCCGTCTCCGAAGCGAACTTCGCGTAATTCATGAGAGCGTCTCGGCATTTGAATAGGAGCGCAGTGTGCCAGCAAATAGGCGATTTAATCCGACGCGACTAAGACCGCGAGGAAATTGCGTCGAATTTCAAGCGAAGCGAGTCATTTATTTGCGGAACATATTCAAAGAAAGGAACGATCGATGCGCAGATGAACGTAACTAAAAGAACACTTAAAAAGCAGCTGAAAGTTGGCGGGACGCTCTTGTTGAAACGTGCCAGAGGAACCTCCCGGCGCAGAAGAAGACAACAACGCTTTTCTGACCGAGATTTCGCCGAAAGGCAGCGGGGAATTCAAAAGGACGCGACGCGAGACGTTCTATCGAGAGAGCGAAGAGGGGTGGCGGAAGATAGAGAAAGAAGCGGCTGGGCGCCCATGCATGGCGGCTGCAAAATGAGGCCACAGATGCGCCGGGTGATAAGGGATGATGGAAAGTGGCTCTTGAAAAGAGCCATCGCGGTGGCTGCTTCCGGTGACGGGGGACGGCCGGTGCAGGTGCAACGCGGTGCAGCTGCGAAACGTTTCCGCCAGGAGCGTGAATAAGCATCCGAGTCGCAGCGAGAAAGTGCAATGTGGTGTGAAAGGTACCGGCGCGGGCACTTTGCTTTAATGCGATCGCGCGCTCAAATCATCCTAACGAAGTGGCCGACTTCCGCGATTTACTTGTCAAACGGTACTCGCGCCTCACCGACTCGGCTGAATGTAAATCGCGGACGAGAACGGCACCACGAGTCGAAGAAACTGGGACGAGGACGGAACGGTGAGACGAAAAAATCGCGTACTCGAGTGCTCGAGATGCTTGGGCGGTATCCACCCCGGTGGGTCCATCGCTCTTCCAACGGCTCATAATAACCCCGCAGCTTCTTTTACGGAGCAACGGAGCTTGAAATACGGCTCGGTCTCGGTATCGAATATATTTAATTTCTATTAAGCGGATAATCACGGTGAAATAAAGAAGGCTTTAGCGCGCGCCACGGAAAGATGAATCTATCATCTCTGGGATCGGATCGGGCTTTTAATCGACAACCTCCTTGAGAAGATGAAGGGGGCGTCTTCAAGATTTGCCATTCTGGTAATTGAAACCTGGCGTGAGCCTCGGGCCGGGGAACGTTTAATAGCCAAAGTTAGTCGCGTTTCTATGCAAATTAAATGCTTACAGCCATCGAGAGGTGAGCTACGTAGGGTGGTGATGGTGGTGGCCGTTCCCCCTCGCTGTTTATCTACCGAGAGGTTCTTGGACGACTCGTAACGTAAATAGTTAGTGCCTGTGGGCTGCGACGAACGGCCAACGTGTGCGGAATAACGATAAGCTTCTAACGTTGCTGAACAAGGGACCATATTTATGCGTCTTGCATGTCCCGCGTTTTTCTTCGTCCGCGAACGCCGCTAAAAGCGTTCCGAAGTTTCGGCGCGTACCCAACGCGCGCATTAAGCTCGCAAAACAACACGTAAACCAGTCCGAAAAAGCCTCGCGTGAAACAAACTCCGAGTGATACTCGGCTATTGTTCGTCTCGTAAGCAGAAAAGAAGAGAAGAGAGGGAGAGAGAGAGAGAGAGAGAAAAGAAGAAAGGAATGTGCGCGCACCAGGTGTTCGCGATATTCGAATTAGCACTTCACGAAGTGACAGGCTTCTAAGGTAGCGGCAACCTTACACCCTGACCTTTAAAAAAAAAAAAAATCCCTCGTGCATGAATGGTGTTGCACACTCGCTACACGTGTAGCCCTCTGGGCGAAAAAAAAAGCGGGAGAAAGGTGTAACCCCATCCTCGAAGAGGGTAAACCAGCGCGGAGACTCCTGTTTACACTTAGCTTTATTGCTTTCCGGGCAAATGCGCGCGGGCTGAGTCAGCTCGACATTAAAACCCCTTTCGTGAGGTGTGGCTATCAGTTGCCGCTGATCAGTCTGGTTGCGGATGAGGCAAATGAGAACACCGGAAAGGGGCACACGCCGACGCGCAGCGAAGGGAGGTCCAACTCTCCATCCTCTGCCAGCCGCCGAGTTTCTCCCATTTCATGCCGTCCGCTCTGCCCGCAGCGTACGACGGCTTGTTTAAGGATCAGGACTCTGCAATACCGCGCGCGCCCCACGAGCACGTGCGGACAAGTAATATTCGTCCGTACGCGGCGCCGGTTTGGAAGGGACAACGATAAGTATCTAGCCGGCGGAGTGCCATTCTCACCCGTTCGATCGATATTCGGCCGACCGCCACCGGCATCAGCGGGGGTAATAACGAAAGTACGGCGGGGGGAGGGCAGCGCGGCCCTTTGCGGTGTATCTCACGTACCGGCGGCACGAGGTCCGAGGGAGTCAGACATTTCGGGAATCGCATAAATTTTGCAAACGAGAGCGAGGGTGTACGGTTTCCGAGGGGGTTAATAGATATTCGTCTCGAAATCGAGCTATCGCTGAAGCAATATTTCGCGTATATCTCCGCGCTGTGAGCACGCGACGTTACGCGATGACGCAAAATGCAACGCTTCCCGGGAGATAAATAATTAAAAGTCCTTCCCGTCTACCCGCGGGCCGGCCTTCTTTGTCGCGAAAGAACAAATGCGGAATGAATGGCGCGATAATTCACACTCCTGAATGTCAAATAGATCCTTCTTTGTGCTCAACAACGACCAGCTGTTTGCCGACCTCCCGCCTTCTTCGTACCTTCTCAAATAATCTCGACGTCGGATTATATGAATATTCCATTGTTATTTTACGAGTATCCTGTACAAAACGCAGAGCGATGAAAACGTATACGATACGAGCGTCATAAAGTTTCCTAATGAACTCATCTCTCATTACGTTATTGTCATCTATTCTGCGTTTCTCTGGAAAAGCATGGGGGCGCGTTACTTAAATCGTAAATAATGGACAAGGGATATTAAAGATTATAGAGATAGTTCGGAATAAATATACGTATTATAGAGATTATAGATATTATAGAGAAATGGATTTCCATAGCTGCGCAAACACAATGTAGCGATCGGGGTAACCAACCTGGAAGATAATCCAAAGGTTTACGCCAGCACAATTGTGTGCTCCATCAATCCAATGATTTGAGTCCGCGTGCCCGCCCATCCATTATTGCCAACGCGCGGATAGTAATAGCGCCGTACGAAGGGGAAGGTCGCTGTAAATGACTCCATGGTAACCGTGGATGCATAAAGGTAAATCTCTCGCGCTCGATACGCGGTCCCATTATTGCCAATTACATCACGCAGGAGGGTGTTACGACGACTCCGCGCCGCGGCGCTCTCTCGCTTTTCCGCGCCCTTGCCGATTTCCCGCCATTTCGCCGTAATCCACGCGCGATATCACAATTTCTGATAATGCGATGATAACGCCAAGGTGTAACACCGATTAAGAGGGAAGAGGGGAGAGGGAAGAGAGGCGTTTTTACCAGTTGAAATTCTCGTTATTCCGGATATCGGAAGGAATGCACGACTCGCGATAATCTCTCGATATTACCGTCGGCCGCTTTACATCCACCGATTAACTCGACAGAATAATTCTCTTTCCAGACAATACACCCGCGTAATCGCTCGACCTCTTGTAATAATGCACAATGAAAAATTCTTTAACAAAGTGAAAAAAAAAGAACCGCGGCGCGTCGGGCCACGAGCCCTTGTTCCAGCGGCGCGAGTTTCTCGGGAAATAAAGATGTTTGCTTTACTTTCTCGTCTTTACCTGGCCCGCTCTCCCTTTTTCCCCCCTCCGCCCCCCATTCCCCTGCTTTCATTTCCTCCTATCATTCGCAGCTCCTGTATTTGAAGCATAGCTACTTCCCTCAGTTTGACCAGCGTTTCCATTCTTAATTTCTTCGCCCCCTTCGCGTAACAGTACCTCGCGGCAGCTTATTAGTATGCAGACCTCCCTCGCGATTCCGCGCGAGCTCGCGCATGCAAATTTTTTATAACGTGCCTACGGTACAACCGTCGTTCGTAGGCGAATAAATACCCTACGTATCGTATCGCCGTGAGCGTGCGCGCGGTGATTTTGCACGCGCGTGAATTGCTTCTTATGCCGATTCCCGTTACAGTCGTTAATTTTAGACGTCGGCACCCGGCCACGTTACTTTTGTACGCAACAATCGCGTGGCGATCAAGCAAATTAAAAAAAATGTAACGAGTATAAGTGCCCTTAAATACTCTCGATATAAAACTTTCCCTCCATTCGTCCTCTCTCTTAATCTCGACCTTTATTATACTCGCAAATGCAATTATAAAAAATTCTCCACTCCTATGTCCTATTCTTATTAAATGAACGTTTTTTATATGTATAACACGTACTTCTACATTTCATATTTACGTCTGTCTCTTATTGAAAGAAAGAAGATAGAAGTAAAGATGGAAATAAAAGCTTTTTTCGATAAAGAAAAATAATCCGTGAACTATAAATTTTCTTCATATCCATATTCTCACATAATTATATTTTTTTAAGAAACACAATAATGTTGTATTTTTTCTTAAAATTTAAAGTTTCTATTTTCAAATGCTTATTGAAGATACTTTTATCACAACAATCAAAAAATACGTATCAAAAAATACGAATTTTTAAAGAGAAAACAGTCTTTCACGAAATATGTGTTTACATTATTGTAACATGTTTACTTTATTGTAACGTGTTTCCTTTATTTATAACTTTTTTATTATTCATATTAATAATTTGTTCATATAATATATATAATTGCATTGCTAAAAGTTTACTGCATCAAATAAGAAAACACGCAAGAAACGTTAAATTTCTTCAAAAGTTATAGAAAGTTAAAGTTGACTCGGATATACCATGTACAATTGCTTTCCCAATATTGTGTGGATTTCTAGGATTAAAATACAATCCATTCGCGATAATTGCATAAAAACTATGATGAATGGAACGGTCGAAAACAGATAGCCGATAATCAATGAAATTTCAGCAAATTACAGCGAGAGAGCGAGAGAGAGAGAGAGAATAACAGTCTGTTGTCATAATATACATCTCATTGAGTATGTTTAGCAAACAAACTTTGCCAATATCGATAATATGAGCCGGTAGCGTCAGTTGCCGCGAAACTCGTGCAAATAATCGCGACACAAGTGACGCTTTTCGAGAAAGGTCATCGCTCTGTGGGGACGAGTTATCTCGATAATGCGAAACTAAATTGACAAAAAGCGTAATTAGAATAAAGCAGGGGAAAAGAGAGACGGGAATGAAGAGAAGTAGTTATACGCGTGATATTTTTTGAAGGCCGACGTACTTTTTCCCCTCAAGGGGAGGGGTGGCATAGAAACTCATTTTTTCTACCGGCATTCGGTTAAACGGCTCGATCGTTCCGAATCGTCCAGCCAAACGAAATCGAGTATTTCGTTGAAACTTTCAACGACGCGAACGCGGTACATCTCTTGCCGCTCTCTTTTTTTCAATCACTGCCCCCCAAAACGATTGATCTCGAATCAATCCCGTTGTGTAATTCGAACGACAGGCCGTATCGCCGCGTTGTAATCTCATCGTTATGATGGTTATACTCGACGGTGAGTGGCTGACTGATTAAACACAATAATGGGCTATACCCATCCGAAAGTGTTTCGTAACTATTGACGTCGGCATAATATAACTTGTTTCCAAGTTTCGATAATTGCTCCGTACGAGCTCCCCGCAGAGGGAGGCTGCGTACATTAGTCGTTACGTGTTGGGATTACAATGGCAAAATGTATGGCACGAAACGTTCCAGGCTTACACGCATTCGTTCCATATGGAACGCCATTATAATGTCGCGCACAATTCTGCTCATTAATATTATAAAGGAATGCAGACATTGGTAATAAAAGACTGGCGCAATGGTATTACCGGTTCTCATCGTTCTCGCAAAGAACGTAATATTACGCTCGCGGATTCGCTCTACCGTTAAGACATTATCTTAAAACTCGTTTTTCCGAGAAAGTCTCAGTTCTTAGTTTAACGCTACGATGCGCAGTTGAAAGGGACTATAACGTCTTATTCTATTTAAGCACTCGTAACAAAAGAAATGCCGAGTTTTTGTCGCAGGCCCTTCAACAGAAAAGCTCTTCAGACAATCGTCGCAACGGATTTAATAACAAACGGTATTACAAAGAAATACCTTTTACATGCAAACGCAGACACAGTCGAAGTCCGTAAAAAATACATGTAATCTCCAATGAACTCTGACTCCCCCCCCCCCTTCTCTCCCTCACCCTTTCTCTCTCCCTTATTTCTTTACCTACGACGACATCGTTGAATCCGTCATCGAGTATCCGGATTGAATTTAGCGCGCGCGATAAAATCATTCGTTTTTTCAAGCATCTGACTTGAGTTGACGTTAGCAAAGAATCAACGAGCTTTTCCTTCTCGTTCGGAATCTCGGTAAAAAGAGAGAATCTAGATTTCACAACGAGGGTATCCCGAAAATGGAAAGTAAACGCGATTCCGGCTGCTTTCGAAGATTTATAGCGCCACTGTTGAGCGTTACCGCGTTCGGCTAATAAACAAAATGCCAAACAGCTCTCGAATCGCGAGACGGTAGAGAATATTCGTAACGTTTCTGAACGTTTCCACGCCTTTCCGACTCGCGTTTTCGATCGTTACGTCGCTCGCGTTACGAACCGAATCACGAATTCTTGAGCAAGGCGTTCACTTAAGAAAACAGTCCTGTAAATGCGAGCCATTTTCCCGGGGGTCTACAAACCGACGGGAGTGCAAGGCACTTAAATAAGATTGGATCCCGCTTATCTGCTTTACGAGCTGACATAAAGCGCGGATATTCGCATCCGGGACTTCGGCGACCGATATCAATTAAAATCGATTTCGTTCCGCCCTGAAAGTCGCGATGCGATGCCTGTCTTCGAGGTTGCCATTGATCCGAACGGATCGCTCGTAAAATAAAGATTTGGCCGGGGGAATGCTGTGGGCGCCGCGATCTCTTTTTCGAGGGTTACTTCGCCCCATTGTAATCTCCTAGTATCCACGATGGCGCGCGCGTCCGTGCGAGCACACATACCGCCGTGGTACCGCAGGGGCGGATCAGCCCACGCTCAACCTGAATACTGATTCTCGACGGACGCATATATTACCACCGCGGATAAAAGACATTTGCATTTTGATGGACTGCGCCGAGTGCATTTGACGTTTCGTATGCATTTCGCCGGTCCCGCGCGAACGCACGCGTGTGCGCGCGCCCGTGTCTCGCCATTGCCGTGAAAAACTCGGTCTTACCCATATTTATCACTCAATGTTGCACGCCCATGCATATAGCCGTTTGTATTTATCTCACGCCACGAACACCCTTTGAGTATCCCCACAATGAACTAACGTCGCGCGCGAATCACATTTAATACGAACGTAGCCAGGCGTCGCATCTCATTGTATATTTATATGCACACACGTGAAAAAGAAATCTGAATAGCGCTGAAAGTTACGGTGCAAATCAAGCCCGAAGGAGAATAAAATTAGCGGATCTCTTTTAAATATATTTTCACACGACTTTTATCCCAGACATACGCCGAGAGATACGTTTGAGTGACAGGAGATATCTCTTTACAGCGGGGATATTCCGTATTCCACGCACAGGCTGGCCCGATATCATCAGCAAAGGCGCGCCTCTAATTCGCATCAGAATATAAATTCGGGTGCGTGAGCGTTATTCACGTTCCCCGACGCCAAAAGAGCTGGCCGAAGAGCTCGGAGAAATCAATTGCCGAAACTTCGATATCGGGCGAGAGCGCGGAACGGGCCCGGGATTGCACGGACAATGGTGCGAAAGAAGTGGCAAATTGAAAAACCGCCCCACGACCGAGAACAGAACCGAGGGCGGAAGAGCGAGCGTCCTGCGCGTTTGCGCAGCGGGGATGGGCTACAAAACCCGTAATATCCGCCGAATATCCTTCGGCTCGGTCCCTGATCCGTCCGTGACGGAAAAGCCCGCGGTAATAACCGGTAATTCACATTCAAATGCGCTCGGCCGCCAGAGTTCGCCCGAACGGAAAATAATGACTCGTCCGCGATACGGCCGCGATATAACAGGAGCTCGCTGAAACTACGCACTCACCATTATCCCCGAACGCTCCGTTCTCGGCGACGTGTAGCGCCCGAATGAGCCTCCAGTGCGAAATCTCGATTCCACGCGCTTGTCACAGCTGCACGTTCAGAACAACCGTTCCATCGCAATGTAACGTCACACCGCGCGCCTGTGCCGACGTAGCAACATTCTTATCCCGACAAGCCAGCAACGTTCGATCGCAGGCAGCATGTCTGCAAACAGAAGGGAAAAAAACCCATCATATTATATGTTATTTGAAAAGTTACGGGAGATGCGTAACGTGGATTTATGAAACGTGAAATTTAAAGACAGCTGCACGTACGTACGCGCAGTCACGCAAATAGCGGTGGTATCGAACGCATGAGCGTATCCCTCGCAACTCCCCTTCGAGCCGAATGAATATAGCGTACACGATCCATCAAGCGAAAGGTATGTCGAAATATATACGCGGGCTATGTTTACGAGGGCGTTCTTCCCTAACCCCAATACCAGTCCGTGGCCCGAGGATACGTACAACCTAAGTTTTCCCATGGCGCAGCTAGATATAGCGAGCATTATCTCCGCTTACAGGTAAGTAACCGAGAGAAACTTGGAGCACGAAACAGGAAAATTACTCCTTTGACACGTTGCAGGTAATCGCGGAGGAAAAAGGCTGCGAGACAGGAGTGTGGGCGAAGGAAATGGGTGGCCGGAGAACGGAGGACTTCCAGGGAAACTTGCGAACCCGAGGGAGCGCTTGAGAAGCTTTATAACTTCGACAACCTTAAATCGGCAAAACTGCCGCGCCTCTGGTGGTCGTAGAGCGCGTCCGAGAGACGGAATGAGGAAAGCGCGGCACCGGGGAGGTAAAGTCGACGGGAAGGACGCCCGGATAGCCGTGGCGGAGGAGGGAAGCGCGAAGAAAGTAGTTGCACGTACACTCCACTTGGAGAGATAGAACGGGGATAGCGCGGCATGACTATGATTCCCCGGCGTTCTCCGTCTTCTTTGATGAGCCCTCGAGAGCTCTCTCGGTTCGATGCAGTTCGGCTACTTCGGCTGCACGGCGACCTAGTGTTCATATTTCCGTAAGTACGTTCCTCATAAAACGACGCGATTAGACACGCTCGTCGACGAGTATTTCTACGTTTCACGATGTCGTCGAGATAGGTATCTTCCGCCGATTGCGAGTCTCGCTCCGTGCACGAGTTATCGCGTCCGCAGCGATGTACGCGTTAATTACGGGATAATCAGGAAACCGTAAATCCGAATGTAAGAACCTGTACCGGGAATGAAATACGGGAAATTCAGTGGAGGAACTTAACGTGTTCTTTCGCGAAATACCGCTGCGCACCTGCCGCCCCGGCAGCGTGAAACAACGGAGCGGTGTGTAACGCAAGTTAATTACATGTTATGATGATGCACAGCGCGGCTAAAATAAAACAGACGGGAAGCCGCATAGCGTGCATAGGCTAAACGTTATATATAGAGCGCGGCTACGTGCGCGCAAAATTATATTGTTTTCTAACAATGCTTTATACGCAGGTTTACGCTATCGCGAGAAATTCATTATATTAAAATACGGCGCCTTGAGGCGCGCCGTGCATTAAGATTAATATCATCCTTCGCGTTTCTCCGCTCTCAGAAATTTCGTCGCGAGTTCGCGCGAGGGAAAGAGGGGCACTCCGTCTCGAATAACGTTAAAACGTCGCGTACGCGACAATCGAAAGTAGGAGCCGCCGTGACGCGGGGATCGGAAAATACCTGCGCACCCCAAGTCGTCTGCGCGACGAAGAGTCGCGTCGGCCCAAGTCACCCCTAGGCGACTCGCCTGCGTCCTCGCGCCCTCCACGTTCCGCACGCTCCGCTCGTTCCGCTACCACCCCTCGGAAAAAAAGTCAGGCTTGCGTTTCAGTAAAGAGCCAACCCATCCGCGTGCATGGACAATGGGACCAGACGCCCAGCCAGACGTCCCCGACAACGCCCTTTCTTTCGGGCAACGTGTGTCTGCGTGCACATCACCGCCGGCGAAGTTCGCCCCCGTCTGGCTGCTTTTTCCACGACGATGCTCGTCCGCTTCAGACGTATGCATCGCCGGTACAACGGCGCGAAAAACAATTATCTGTCCCACCGGACGCGAGAGGACTCGACTTTCGACGTCGCGCTCATAAATCCGAATTAGAAAACTGCACAAGTCGCGCGATCGGGGACGGCCTCGTGCAGAGACGAGCGCGATGCAATTAACCCGCTCGCGGTCGAAAGAATCCAATCTCGTCGGGAATCCAGCGCGCGAGAGCGAGCGACCTTTCGTTTCATTCTGTACTATTTACTACTACAGACGCGTGTGTCTCTCGCGCTTTATGATTTTCTCGCGCGCAAGTCGACGTAACGCGAAAACCGGACAGTGGCGGAAATACGGCAAAAATGTAGGGTGGCTGCGACTCGAGCTGTCTCGCTCGAAAACCGCGACGTTCCGCTACGAAGAACCCGCGTGAGCGGTCGCGCTCTTCCCCCACGCGTGTAACTGCGTCTCGTGCGAGCCGACGGGGAGCATTTACCAAAGTACCGGCATTCACACCCTCGGCGAATGGCGCGGAGTAACGCGGAGAAAGTGCGAAACAGGAAGCCCTTTTGTTTTCGAGCGCGCGCTTCCCGTCTATCTCATCTTCCTCCTTGCTCGCCGTCACAGCCAACGGCCGTGCTCACACACGCTCAGACCGAAATGCTTCCCTCGTTTGTTCTTATTTCATTCTTGCGCCTTTACCGCGCCGAGAGTCCGAAGGTAACGCCGGAGCCCGTCAACAATAATATTGCATCCCGCGCGTGCGTCTTCGTCATTCGCGGACGAGTCCAAACCACGAGGGCGGCTGCCAGCCGTCAAGAGTTTTACACCGGGAAATGTTTTTCTCCGCTCGCGAAACAAAAATCCAGCGCGGCGCGGTTCACCCCCCGTTCCTGCCTACGTCGTCGCTTTTTTCCGCCTCGTTGACGAGAACATTCACTTTCAATGTGTGCGGCTAAAACGACGGTTTTCTTTTTTCTCCGCCGACTCCGCGAGCGGGTGTCGTATATCTGAGATATTTAATCCCGCCGCGCGGTGGTAATTTAAAAGTTGGGAAATATGTTTTAATTTTGGCGAAGCTACTGTGAGAGCTCGCTTTTCATCAACCGACCACCGCGTAATCGCGGACGAGCGGCGACAGATCTCTTTGCGTAAGAAGAGGATATTGATCGCGACAGGTGCATACGTTAACTCGTGGGTCTCCGATTCGTCGAAGCTCGCGTATACGGATCGGATTGGTGTTTCGGTGCACGCGATACGGAAGTATCCGTTGCCTCCCGAAGTCTCGAGAATTTACCGAGTGTATTAATGATTCCAGGCATCGCGAGCTATCGTGTCGCGGGATCTATCACCGGGGATTTGGCGCTACCCTGTCAGAGAATCTCTATAATACCCAAGTTACAGCACCCTTGCGTTCACCTCTGACCGTCTCCCCTTAACAACAGTTCAATTAGTTCCAGCTTAACGGCTCTCAGTTCCGGTGACTCGTGACCGGAATCTCGGACAATTATTCCTTGGGCGGAAACGGAGCAGCTCAAATTTCTGCCCCCTCCTCGCTAGCAGCGAAACCACGTTGAACGCCGGACAAATCTTTCCACACGCGACGGCGAGAACAGTTTTTATTTGGACATGCGACGTGAGTTACTTCGATCTTGTTCCGGAGCGGAGGTCGTTTCTCGCGAAAATGGCTGGCTCGCAAACGGCCACAATGGGTTTTCGATAATTAAGTCTATATTTGTTCATCCGGAGACGGAGAGAAACGTATTTTTACGCGCACGCTACATTCCATGTACATAAATAGCGCTTGTTGTTTGATCAATCTTTCAGTATATATTAGGGGAGGAAGAGAGAGAGAGAGAGAGAGAGAGCAAATATTGAGAATATAAATCTACACGCGCATAAAGAAAAATAGCCGCGGAGATCGCTCTTAATATATATTTAAAAAATGTTCGCGCCGCATTCGTTTGCGAGATAATCGTCTCGAAAAATCGTTTAGAGCTTAAATACGGATTTACGATGCAAATTATTAAATCGTCCGAAATTTAACGTGTTTGCGCAAGCAGAGGCTCAATCAAGCGGAGTCAACTTTGACGAGGGAATGAAGGCGGATCGAAGGTCGAGACGGGGATCGTAAAATCAAGTATCCTGAAAGAGCCACCAGAGAACTAGAGCAGCAGTCGGGTACGCCTTAATGTGTTTGCCCGCGAAAGTGCCTATCCGGAAATGTCTAGGAAATGAAATAGCGTTGCGTACGTAAACGAGCTGTCAGAGTGCTGGCGAGTAAATAACTAACTTTCTTCACCGAGCCGTCGTAGCGCCTTAAGCCGTTACGGAGAGCTCATTACGAGCGCGACATGCCTCGCGTTTTCGTGAAGTTTCCGCGATAAGAAAGACAGCGCCGTAATTACGCTACGTCTGCGCTTCGCAGATCGCTGAATAAACCGAAATCTGCGCGTGATATTTACGGTGGCAAATCCGTCAGATGCTACTGCTAATTTCGAAGAATGCGATAGATGAGTGCCCAGTCGGGACTTCGGCTAACAGATATCGCCGAATCGTCGGGCGTAGACACAGACGTTTCAGGATGGACATTTCGGCGACACTTTAAAGTCGCACACGACTATCTCGCGCGACCAAGAAAGAAGGATCAAATGCTGACGGAGAGGATACGGTGAAAAGAGCACGGAGGAAATTGCCGCCAATCAGATCTTCTCAGGCTCGAGAAAGACAAAGATTTATGAGAGGAGCGTGAACTCGTTCTCTGCACAAATCCAGCGAAATTGTCCTTAACGTAGAAAATGAAGCATGGGAATAAAAAGCCGGGTAAAAAACATAATCAGAGACAAAATGATGGCGTATATACGTTGTCTAGGACTGAAATTAATTATCTCTCGAGCAATAGAGTGTTATGGGTTCTTGATGGTTCGTAGACTGACATCATTTAATATCGCGCGCTTTGTTGGTATTTTATCGTACGTTCATAATGGAAATTGTTGAAAAAATACTCTGAACACACATAGCCTGTGGCTGCATAGAGAATAGTTAATTTAACGGGAAATTCGCTGGAGAGGTATGAATCGATTTTGCTATGTAACATCGGAAAGCTATTACTTTTAATACAGAAATAATAATCCGCCGAATATGAAATTTCCACGTAGTAACCATATGCGCCAACATTGAGAAAAATAATCTTTTACTATGGAAATGCGTATTTTCGAGCGATATTTTTTCATACGCTGATCCATATTCATTAAAGCATTGATCCCGTCGTTAGATTCAATATCCTATTTCCATGGAATACGCTATCGATAAAAAGTATGGACACTCTCTACATGTTTTTCCATCAGAAACAAAGTGCATTAATGAACTTCATCTGTAAATACATTCGGTCGATCCTGAAAAAATTCGATAACAGCACGCAGCATCAATACGGATACTAAATTCTATACTCTGAGGTTTCCGAAACGACGTGATATCGGTTATTGGTTAATATTGTGTGTGAAAGCAGAAGGGTGATTATTAAAAGTTCAATTCGGCATGTAAAATTTTCAAATATATCATCGTCATTTAATAATCGCTAAGAGAGATGCGAGAGGAACAGCGAATGATTACGGATTGCTTTTCTCCCTTTTAGTTAATTAACAAAAACTTAAACGCCACGCGGATATTCGATGTTTCGTGCATATATTCGTGAATATTTAATTAATTTAATTAATTAAGCGAGATACGAAAGTATATATTATGTAATAGTAACCAACGTTATCGCCGGACTTGCCAGAAACGTATTCCCGATTTATACGTCAGAAAGTATCGCCCACGCGACGGTCAGAGCCCTACGTATCCGAGAATACATCGAGATAAGTATGATGTATCACATATATCGTGTTACATAAAGGACAGATATTTGTTTAGATGCAAACGACAAATGCGGTATCAGATGGTACGACGTTCGCGAATGTGTGAGCTTCCTCAGCCGAGAAGCTCGAGACAGGATCGAGGATAGTCAACTCCATGCAGTCGCTACTTCGAGAAGAGAGGGTGAAAGACGAAGAGGGCATTATGGCCGGTCGAGGGTGGAAAGGTTTGGATGGCTTATGGATTCTCCCTTCCCCTCTCTCCAACTTTCGCGCGGTAACCCTTCGTATAAAAGGTTGGGTAGTGTCAGGACAGTTAGGTCGTCGACGTGACCCGAGAGTTCGCCTGGAACAACCTCCATTTGTACGGGGAATTACATCCGCGGAGGAAGAAAAAAATATTTCAATGCCCGCCGCTCGTCTTGCCGTCAAAGGCGAAGGGGATGGAGGATTCGAAAAAAATAACGAATCGCGCTGTTTCCACGGATATTGCGAAGGACGAACAATAACGTCAGTTGTTTCTACAACGTTTCCCCCCGTTTACCCGTTAACGCGTGCCATAATTGAACGACGACAGGTCGGACAGGTATTTCCTGCGAGTCGTTATCGGACGTTAAAGTATTGTGCAATAAAGCGCTTAAAGGATGATCGATCGAGGTCAACGTGTGATGCATTAAAAGTCACGTATACAGCGAAATGAGCGCGCGGAGGGAAAAGTAAGAGCGATATTCCGGCGAGAGAACTATTTGGCGACCTTTACAATACCGTTGTTAGCTGCGGCGCGCGTGTCCCGACCCCGTGAAAAATGACTGCGATATCGAGGTGAAGAGTCACACAAGGATGACTGCGTCACGGACGATCAGTCGTCACACCGCATATCGCCGGCCATCGTAGTAATGTATTGGCCGAGAAGAAACGGTCCCCATTGTCCACCGGTGGCGCGCGCGGAAATGTAGTTCTATTGCGCACGTTGAATGATGACGCACATTTGTCGGATAGCAAAGAGGATAATGCAATTCCAGTTGCCGTCCACAATCTGCATCGATTCTTCATTTGCATGTAATCTACTTCGTTCATATTACGCTTCGTTCCCGTGGTACTGCTCGCATCCGAGTTTACGTCGTTATTCAACGGGATCCATTTTATAAATAGCCTCCCTCGTTTTCCTCTCTTTAGCAAAAGTCATAAATCACACCGTAGTACTAATCCACAGTGCGTGAGCGCGTGCGTGTTTGCGTGAAATAATAGTATATAACTGGCATAATGAAATAATATAACCGACCGCGTCAAGAATTTACGACGGGACAAGGAAAAATCAGCCTAGCAGAATTATGAATTTGTAACAAACAACTATTAAAAAAAAATACCACTAAAAAATATTTCCTTCATTTTTAACATTTTCTCACCTTTTTTAACAACAAATTTCTACGTGTTTCTAGCAGCACCAACGAGGATCACACCGGGGGTGCAACTTCAACAGTTAAATTAATGCATTCATTCGCCAGATGTGTAATCTCTGAAACAATAGCAACTATTCACAAATCGAGCTTGAAAGATAGCATCGATCGTGAAACGATTCGTCTTTGCCGCGTCTACCGAGCATCGTCTCGCGATATATTTGGATTAGCCGCATATTGCAGCGACATAACGGCCTGCATTCGCAGAAAGCGTTACGCCCTTTTATCCGCGATGTCCCATAACCACGCGATGTGCGGGAATTAGGGCTGATCGACGACTACAGAGATATCAAGGTATTCGTACACACGTGCACCACCAAGAAATCGGTTTAAGCCACGACGCCATATTTTCCATGACTCCATGGGGGTCCCCTCACGACCCCTGAGACTTACGGCACCCCCGGAGTGATTTTTAATGACCGACGTGGAAATCATTGTCCGCGGCGAAATTAGGTTCAAGGTAAATGTCGTCGTGAAATATGATTTATGAAGTAGAGCGGGAAGAACTGTGGCGGCGCGCTATCGCACGGGAAAGGAACGCGGCGATTCGCGATCTATCAAGCGAGGCAGAGCGAGCGGTACGTTTGCTCGGACAGTACGCTAAACAAGCCGAGTTTGTGCACGCTTGTTCGCGCGTTATCGCCCGAAACGGCTCGCGGTTGTCTGTCACAGTTGACAGCGTTATTAAGCCGCGCGCTCTCTTCGGCATTATTCACGCATAGGGAAAGCAGTTACAGCGAAGAACGATATCCAACCGTAGGCGGTAACCGACCGAGACACCCGTTTCCATATTTCAAGGACGGAAAAAAACAACAGAGCGCACAAACGACACTTTTCCGAGGGGTGCCACGCACATACACAGAGAGAGAAAGAGAGATAGAGTGAACCGGCGCGAACTTATCGCCGATCAGCCGTTCCCCTAGAATTCCGGTAATTAGATAATTTCCGAACTGAGCGAGCGTTGAAGTTGGACGCGTATGATGTATGAACTCCGTGTCACCGGCATCGACATTAATCGTCCGTCCCTCCTTATATCACGGCGGTCGAAAGAAATATCGCCGGGCGGTACGGATGAACAGCGTGTTTCGTGCGATACATATATCTATACCGCAGCTGTTTTCCCGCACACTTACAACCGCTGTAAATCCGGCCGTGGCCGCTTATTCACCGGAGATTCGCGAGCGATCGAGTGGCCCCGGCGAGATAGGTCGATCGAAAGAGCGAGCGTCTGCACCCATCCCGTCGCTCGTGTGGCATGCCATATTTTACAGTATCAATCATAGGGCGCAATAAACGAGCCCGCGAGGGTGGCGGGGGTCGGGTTGCTAAGATACAGAACCGGTTAATGGGACTATTACGTCTAGGCCAGACTCCACCATGGGGCTAAGTCCACGGTGGAAGGCAGGGTGGGCAAGCAGAGAACGAAACAGCCCCAAGGTAGGGGATGATGTCGTCGCAGCGTGCTACCAGCTGTGACTTATGACGTATCACGGCGCACGAGCAATGCCGTCGTGGGTGAGCTTCAAAACTGAGCTACGCGTTCAATAAGTCGAGATTTATCGGGAGACACGCCACCGCCGGGCCTTAAATTGTTTTTGTCGCAATAACACACCGATTCGCCGGCGTATTGAGAAGAAACGGTCGTTTAAGTGAGTCCGTCCACGCAACGACAACCATTAACTCGCGAATGGAACGACAGGAAATAGTAAGCGAGCGGTAATCGCATATGCCTTTTTCTACTTTCGCAACGTCAACGCAAACTCGGAGGGGAATAAAGCAACTAAAGGATAACGCACGCTGCATTTAGTTATTCTTTTAATTCTTCGAAAATTACGAGTGCGAGTGCGTAACGCGAATCAAGAGCCATCGGCTATTTTCGAGGTTCGTTTTAACGGACGTAGTTGCATATCGAAAACCGCGATCGAAAAACAAAAAGAGAATATAATCCACCAGCGGTGAAAAACTATTTCGTTTTGCTCGTGCACGGCAATCTTTGTGAGCGGATTAAATCTACGCGGAGAATTTGCACGCGCGGCGGTAGCAGCAGTCGGCAACTGTTGTTGCCGCAGAGAGGGAGAGAGAGAAAGAGAAAGAGAGAAAAGGAAATAAAAACGGTAACGATGCCGGGATATTATCGACAGATTAAACCGCCGTTCATTTGCACGTCTGCTGTTTGAAAAGTAATTACCTCGTTGTCATCGACAGACCGCCATCGAGCCGCGCGGTGACTCAACAGCTGCGAGGGTGAACCTCTTCATTATTTTCCAATACCTCCGTTGCATCCGGGACGATATCTATGGGAATAGAAGAGGTGCGCCGGTTTCACGCACGGCCGCGAGTAAGCAAGCGGAATGAAGCGACAGCCTGGAAACTGGTGCGAAAATCGCACTTTGTACTCCTCCCGGTTAAATAAACTTCCTCGCGCCGAGACTAGTCGAACTTTTCGTAATAGATACCCGAAGACTCCGGCGGGGAGTAAATATACGTACGTATAATGCGGATTCTCTATCGGGCAATCCCGAAATTTAATGTAGTCCCACGAAACAGCACGCGCGTATGCTTTCGCTCAAAAATAAGTGCCGGCAGAGGAGCTTTACGAAAACTATTCGCGAGTGGGTTGACGAACGAGTAACGCTGAAAGTAAAATCCTTGTATGTATGCCTTGGATGGATAAAGGATAAAGGACAAAACGATTGTTAATTTCCGTGAAAATGTTCTGCCTACAATCATATGTAAAAAAATGTACCGAGTTAAATAGTAAGCTTATCATTCGACATGCTTATCACATCTTAGCATCTTTCGCTTATATGTATAAAAATGGCAAGTTTGTAGAAATTTCAGCTTTCTATGTTCTTCCAACATTTCGTTTCTCATCCTCGTGCCCGTTCTGTACATGTACCCCGCGTTCTCTTTGCCTCTCTTCCCTCCTCTCTCTCTCTCTCTCTCTCTCTCTCTCACATTCTCTTGTCCTTTTCTCTCAGTTTCTCCTACCCTCTCGCTTTCACGCTCGTGAGTAAACATTTCAAGCGACTTTGAAGTCGTTCACTGGTTAAATAGCCCCACGACCAAAGCAATTCCGTGTTAGAGTGTTTCGAATCAAAACACCCTCGAACTGTATTTAGAAGTGATTGTCTGTTTGAGCTTCGGAGATTGCTGGCTTCCCGATTGTTATTGGCACGCAAAAGCCGAGAGGGAACACGCTTGTCGAAAATGCAGCTGATTATAGAGCGCGTATTTTGATCGGCATATTATAGCGACTTATGTACAAAATACACATATGAACAGCCACCGATTTACCCGTTGTTAATTGTGTATAGTGTATATGCTGTACTTACCGCGTTACACGCATCGAGAACACACGCGTACACGCATCTACAAGCTCCGAAGATATTCTTTTCGCTGATAATTCCGCCAGCGAGTAATGTTACTTGGATCAGACAGGTAACTGAGTCGATTACTTCAATTTCCAAAATACTCAACTACATACTCAACAATAGAAATATTCAGAAATACTAAACAATATTGTGAGCCCGCTTTTTAAGAGGAGAGAGAAAGAGAGAGAGAGAGAACGGAAGCAAGAAAGACGTTTAACGAGTCCGTGACTGGAACTTTCAACTACACACTGAAACTTACAACTTGTACGACCAAACGTTGCGTTCTACTCGCGCTCAAACTCCGAGGTGCTTAAATTTCAAAGCATGCGAAATTAGGCCTCTTTGAGTCGCTGATTCCGTATATCCTCGGCAACTCGAAAAAGAGGGCTGATTTACATAAAACACGTTCCCGGCGTGGTTACACGAGGTTTCACGAGGGTCCGACCTCTCTTTTTCCAGAAAGACACCAAAAGCAATTTGAACAGAAATCGAAGCGAAGCCTTGATTACCAGCGTGACTAACGAGACTTCGTTCTTCCTGTTCGTGAACGAGAAGGGCCGTTCGTTCGTTCGTTCGTTCATTCGTTCGTTCGTTCAGTCCTATCTACCAAGGATCGATTTAGCAGCAGCGGCGTGGTCGCCGTGCCTCGCCGATTCCCCGACAATGAGAGATCGATTTCACATTTGTAATCGGGCGAGCACCGTGTCAACCTCCATCCTCGAGTTTGCTCTATTCGCTCTTAAAAAAGAAAAGAGAGATAGAATAGCAATACCACCGAAACGGAGTACCAACAAAGACCATTGTAACTCGCACGTAATCGCTGAAGTGAGAATTCAGGTCGCGAAAGGGAGAAAGGGAAAGAGAAAAAGATCGACGAATATACATGGAGCGATAATCTGCTATAAGCATTGGAGAAATAATCATACAGTGCGGAGGAAAGAATTCCGAAAACGTTGACGAAAAACCAAGCCCGTACGCGAAAAGTGAAAAACTTTCATAAACGTAACATCACGTTTTGTTAACATTCCTGCTGCATGAGAAGAACGTGTTCATCATCGCAAGCCGAATTACGCGTTTTCCACCGCTGTAAAATGCAGCAATATCACCGTGTGTTTTAGTTGAACGTTACGTGTCTTCCATTGATCCGAAACGTAGCTAGTTACGCGTACAAACAGATTACGCGTAGTGAACGTTACGAAGGATAAGCACGACAAGGAACACAAGAACAAATATTTGCCGCGATATATTGGAGACGCCATTGCGAGTAGGTCATTTCGGAGCTATGACGACGACAACGACGTCGCGCATATATACATTTGAACATAAAGCGCACACATAGACGCAATAAAAGCTTCATAACTTAATACTCTTCATGTACACGCTGTCCTTTGCACGCATCGGAATAACGGTGGGACGTACCGCTAAAAGGTAGTCAACGTCGAGTGCATTCTTCTTCTCACACCATCAACTGGCGTGCCATTCCAGCGTATGAAAAGCTTCGACGCGTGCCAGACCGAAGAGAAGCAGTTATTTAATACATAGGTACACGCGAGAGAGCACGTTCCGTTGCCACGCGTGAATGCCAAGGATATCGTTTAAAGAGGCAATCGACGACGGGAATTTGTATCTCGCACGAAATCGTCACAATGATTTTTGACCGGCGATCAGCGTCTCATCCGAGAATCGACTGTCAATACCGGAAATATTTTTAACCATGCTCGTTGAATCATGATATTTGTTAATAATGCAAAGTTGAGTGAAGATACACGAGCTCGATACGAGCCGATATACGATATGGTTTAAAAATCATACAGCGTAAATAGACTCTCAGAATATAACTGCACTTTACGAGAATCGTTGTTTTATTGCGCTCGTGGTTCATGGTACTTGTAGGTGCGAAACAACAAACACCGTTGAACAAGCAGAGCGCGCATATGCGTATACAAAATTTTATCCAATGCTTACACGTACTCTCAGTGCACATACACGTGTATGTATACTTCGCAGCGCCAGAACGAGGGCAAATTTAAGTTTCCGAGCGCGATGCGACATCTCGGAGCGAACGAAATGAAAATGCCTGACCGTGTTAAGTAAGAAAGCATTCGGTCTGTTTGATTACCTCGCGAATTACCTTCCCCGTTTCTACCGTCGAATAGATCGAATTGAAGAGAAAATGCATAAATACTCCTTTACACATACACACCTCGATGTAAATTAAGAATACACGATAAACGGAATCTCGAAAATATCCTCCCGTTATTGGTAGCTCTTTCATTATTTATAGCCCATCGCGCGAGCGTCCAATGAATGAATTAACACTTTACCAGCGGTATAATCAATGTAGTGACGAACGGTCGCGGCTGCTTCCACCGGCTTTAGGTCGGTAAAAGGACGCGACACCACACACCGATGGACATTGAACTTTTAATCAAAACAGAATGCCACGAGCGGCCCAACGGTCGCCATAGCGACAACAGAAACGCGCTCTGTCGCTCGCTCGTATCCGACGTAAACAACACTCACCTCTCGATCACTCGTCGAATGGTTTCGCGATTGTTGTCGCTCGGATAAGACGTTGAGCCGACCTTGAAGCACTTTGTCGATCGATCTCACATTCCGGTGTTCCAGGTCGGCGGCCCGACTACTCCGAGCTGCCTCGCCGATCGGTCGCGTTGTCGTTCGCGCGTCGGTGGATTAATTAACGCGAGTTAACCGAAAGCGACGTTTGAGCGCGTCGTCAACGTGCGCTGTCGCTGGCTCGTCGGAGCTCTCGCGCCTCTTCGAAACTCCCGCCATCAATCGCACACGTTCAATCCCTTCACCGGGACACACTCGCACGCGTTCGAATCGCGCGCACCGGAGCCCGGTAACGCCGTCACGTAAACATAACCCCGCACGGAAGCACGAATACTCAGGCAAGTCGTCGTCGAGACGACCGGCATCGACGAACCTTCCTCTTCGCGATGGCGCCGACGAAATTGAGGTTACGTATCACGCGAAAAAACGGATCTCCTGCTCGCGCCGGGAGACAGCTGTCATCGGTCACGCGTCGTTTGCCCCGTTCGGCCGCCGAACTCGCCGCGCGAAAACATACTTCGAGCGCTCAGGCGCAGCCTGAAACGATATATCGGCACACGCACTCACTTCACGAGCGAACTTTTCGCGAGTCACTTGGCTGAAAATCACCGCAGATCCCGCGAACGACGACGGTTGATCGAGAACGACGAAGCGCTAACTTCAGCGCGTTGCCCCCTCGCGGCGCTACGCTGCTCCACGTCCACATGTGACCGCACCGAAACTGGGCCACTCTCACGCGCACGTCTCTCTCACTCCCCCTCTCTTGTCAAATCTGTCTTTCTCCGAGGCGAAACGAGACACACCGCGCGTGCCACGCCGTCGTCGTTATCCTCGCGACCGGCGGATGCCGCGAAAAAACGGTAAACGACTCGTCGGGCTTTACGACGAACGGAGCGAAAAAGCGCGGAAACCCTACGCTTGCGAATCGGCCCGGTGACTGAGTCGAGCGGTGGGCGCGGGGGTAGAGGCGCGAAGCAGCGGGCGACCACTAGAGGGGGAAAGCCGAAGATACACCCATGCCGCGCGCATGCGGCATCTAGTCCGTCCTTGTCTCTCTCGGCTCGCAGCCCTCGCGAGCCAGTGCTCCTCGTTGCTCTTCGTTCGTCCGCTCGCCTTTCTCTTCCTTTCTTCCCTCCTTATCCGCCGCATCTGTCTGCTTCTCGCTCGATCCGCGCTACTTTCCCTCTCCTTTTCGCGCGTTCTTTCCTCTCCTTGCTGTCGTCTACGCGCCCGTCGTTTTGCACGTTTCGCTCGCTCTTACCTCTCGCGCTTTCCTCCGTGCCTACTTCTTTCTCACTTCCTGTCCCCGTTCATTTGCTTCCGCATTGTTTTCTTCCCTCTTTTCCTTCAGCATCTTCCTGTACGTTCTCTATTCTCTTCCTATCGTTGATTCGCGTCTTCGTTTTATTCGCTAAAGACGCGCTCGCTCCTCTCTCTCTCTCTCTTTCTTTCACCTAACATTCGTCTCTCCTTTTCCGTTATAACCGTAACCTCAATTTGCTCGACTTTCTTGAACTTCCTCGCTGCCTTCACTGGCTGCCTCACAGGTACGTGCCTTTATTACCGGCCGTTGTTTCTCCGGAATGCTGTTAACCGTAACATTGTGAAATAATAAATTAATTTGTTCTCGCGGCATATAGTAATAGTGGCAGTCCTGTTTCCACGGACCATAGCGTTTCAGTCACGGCGTTCGGCGTCACGGCGGAAGGAACATCGAGATGCTGCCCACTCTAGTGCTTCGTAATTAGCAGTAGACAGGTAAGTGCATCAACTTGCTACGTTGTATATGTGTTAGTAGTACAGATGCATTGTTGCAAACGCGTCTCGCGCTCTGCCGGAATGAATAAATGATCGGCGAAATCGAATCGATTACCGATACGTGTAACGTGTAACCACCTGTACGCAACGCGTACGTCACGTATATTATTTTTACGAAAAACCTCAAGTACACTTATGAACGTGTGTGTGATAAAAAGCTCAATATTATTCTGTAACATCGTGTAGCTGTCAATGTAGGTAACCATATTGACCAAAGGACGACGTTAATAAACGTAAATGAAGTAGCACTCCGAAAGTATCTCACGATGTTCGCTTATAATACTCGATGAACGAACGACGTTGGTACACTTCACAATTTTGCTTTTCGAATTCATATTTATACATTATATACCCTGTTAAATATTCCCTAAGAGGGAATACATATCTGCACTGACGTGAAGATAAATATTTTGTAGCTTTGATCTCGGTTACAAACGACAACTTTCGTAAATGGAATTTTAATACGCTCTGTACGAAGGTAAAACGCTTACTACGCGACTATACGGGACTTTCGGTGATGCTCCATCACGACATTCTCATGTTATGCCGTATTTATATTTTGCAGTTTGTATCTTAGGAAGTAATAATATCTGTCACAGAGCGAGTATTACCAAGCCGACATTGAGAGAAACATCTCCTATTACTTTGATCTCGAACAACAGATTGAATTGCAATGTACCCTTTTGAGAGATAAACCTTTTACTGACAACAACAACAACAAAAAAATATATATATATGTATTTTTACAAAGTACGCGCGCAATGCGTCATTCGTGTCGCGTCGTGATAACATTGGAACACGATTATCATTACAATAGCGTCGCTTTCTAATTTACTAAACATCATATATGCGTAACAGTTAACTTCTCTTCTCAGCTGCTCTCTCGAGTTTATACGGTTCGCTTTATATTCGGCTTGCGATTAATTATTCACGTCTGCTCTTACCCTTCGATATTTCGAGAAACACGGAAGTTTCTGAGGCTCCTTTACCTATGCTGCACCAAACCCCTCGAAATAGCTATCGACGTTGCATAATATTCTCAACGTGGAATCGATTAATGCCACTCTGTGGCGCGTACGCCTCAACGAAACTGTCCCTGACATTTATTTATTATGAAAAAGCCGATGCACTGGACATTGGACCTCGAACGGGAGAAATGAATCGACATTCGTTCGTGATGCGTCGCGTTTTCCACGGCATTCGGGCGACACATTCGTCGCTCTCTGGACGTTCAAAGATTAACAGATGTTAACGAAAGTTTAAAACGCCCAACATCACCTGAGACACCTATTTATATAATTTCTGACTAATTTTTAACATATTCTCGCGAATCAATAGCGTTTTCTGCTGCAAGCAATTGGAGATAAACGTGACGTAGGCCGTGACGGATTTTTCCAAGCGCGTCTAACAGAGAGTAGAGACGACTAGTAGTGATTCACGCCGATCGACCGATGCCGCATAGACGCGTTTGGACGAGTCGCGGGCAAAGTCAGTTAGTCGATCATATCGCTCTGTCCGTTCTGTCCAGCCGTGTCGACAAACTCATGTCTTACCTAAACGCGATGGCCGAACGGCGGGCCATGTACATTACATCCGTACATGCATGCACGTATACATGCGTATATAATATATACGCGACAACGCGTGAGTTATAACAATGATCAGCTCGTTACCAACATGTCGGACCGAGAACCACAATAGGGCCCCAACCGGCAGCAGCGCTTTGCGTTGTCGCGCGACTGTTGTATGCCGTGTATATGAGCATGATAATCGCAATACAACCGGCGAAACACCGGACGTATAATAGCGACAGGTTCGAGCGTTAGTCGCGGCCCGGCGAGTATTGTACATCCACTGCGACCTATGATCGATAGGTCGTGACGTGACAGCGTCGGGATTTTTGATAACGCGCGTTTGCACGATCCGCTCGTTAATCCCCCGTAATATTCACAATGACTGGCGGCAAAACGCGCACTGCTATGCCTCCGGTAATTTTTCTCCTTTTCTCTTCTTTCCTGCCGTTATTGTCGTCGTTGTTATTGCCATCGCCGCTGCTGTTGTTGCTGTTCTTGTTGCGTCAACGCGTTCTCTCGACGCGCAATATCGGCGTATGACAGACAGCACGCTCTTTATTCACGGCAAAACTCTTATCGCCGTCGCTTCGACGCTTTTTAATTCGACGGGAGATTCAATACGAATCGCGCATTTCAGCGTAACGATCGAGCGTGACGTGACATTTAAATGTCGCCGTGTAAATATTAAACTCTCTTTGCGCGAATGCTCGGCGGTTCGGCCCGGCCAGCCGCTCTCGTTGCGAGAAGGACGGCCGCAAAATTCCGGTAACGATCTACCGGGGCGATCGTCGTAACTCGCTAACGGATCCGCGAGGTAAAGTCTGGGCGAAATCGTATACTCTCTCCGCGCGCGCGAGAGTGAGAGAGAGCGTAATTTGAAGTTACTTCCCTCCGAATGCCATAAAATATCTACAAGGATGCCGCGCTATCGTGGCCCGGTGGGAATCGAGCGAAAGGCCGATCCATTCGCGTAATCTTCACGGGAACGGGAGGATATTTCCGTCCCTGTCAATCCGCGGCGTCCCCACCGCTGTCGCGTGACACTGACGTTTTCCACTTTTGCTTCGTCATTCAATATTTTTCTCTCTATTTTACGAGCGTTATCCAACACGTTTTTCCTATAAAACGATCGGTAACTACCATGCGGACCGCCGCGGCGGAATAAAAATCTCTTTGCTCGATTCTTCGAGGAGGACACCGCGCGGAGTATACGCGCGCTTTTATCGTGTCTAGACGAGCACGAGGAGCGAAGAGATTTGACTTTTAATTAAACGCCATTCAATTATATTACTCCGCCGTCTGTACATCCGGCTGCCAACTTGCGCGGGAATACCGAGCGTTCTTCATCGCTTCGCTGCGAAATAATGCAGCGTCCATTTCCTCTCTCTCTCTTTCTCTCTCTGTACTTTACAAGTGGGCGGGAATATATAACATTGTAAAAGCGAGATCGAGTTTATCTGTAATACGATAAAACTCCAAAGGAAACACTGGCGAAATCATGCGGCAATCCGCCTCGAGAAACGTTTGCCCCTCGGGGCGGGATTTTTGGTGTCGTTTAAAAGCGTAAGAAAAAGAAGAAAGAGTAAGGATAAAAAGAGGCAAGTTTGCATGTCCGTAGGAAACGGTCCTGTCTGCGTGAAGCTGTACATGATTCACGGGACGTGTTCGCATCACCGTCGCGAGAGCGGCGGCAAGTAGTTCAAGCGAGCAAAGATCAGACGAATGTAATTAGCCGACCAGACTCATAGTGGACGCGACTTCCCAGGCCATGAAACTCCATTTTTCGAACAAAAAAACAGCCCGGATGGAAAAAGAATGGCGCGCTCGAGCCCGCTCTTCTTCCCAACCGCCTTCCAACATCCTTCTTCCTCGTCTCCACCCTTGCACGTCCGGCTACTTCTTTCGCGCGTATCTCTTTCCCTCCCTCTCTCGCGGCGTTATTCTCATTTCTTCCCGCGTTCTCTCTGGACGGTCTTCGGTGTCGGTATTTATAGCATGGAGAAACCGCAGAGTCCCCGGGAAAGCTGCTCAGCAGGGTGGAAACTAGAGACCGAACCCATGAACCGTTTCTTCCAACGACGTCCAGAGGGGCCGCGGCCTCGTCTACACGCATTGCGGAGAAGAAGCACGTGGAGCTGGTATTCCAGCTAAAAGCCTTAATCGCTGTTTTTACCGTCTTTTCTTTTTGGAAGAAAGGAATTACTGCTCCTGCTCCGTTGCGCCCGGCTTCGCGGCGCGCTTGCGGTTTTACCGCGGCAACTTCTTACTTCATCGTGCTCTTTAACTGCCTCGCTTCTTAACCACGAGGAGTAGATCCGCCATTGCGCTTCGCGCTCGCTTTCTTGTTCTTCGCGTAGGTTCCTCACGGCACTTTCTCGGCGCGCGTCGGGCGAAAGTTTCATCGACGGTGATCGATTCATTTCTGAACGCGGCATGCGAGGAATAAGACCCGTCAAACGTTCGGTGGACGGTGGCGTTGCGTGCATACGAATCCACCGAGTTGCATCCTGCTTCGAGGTGGGCGCTCGAATAAACGATATCCTCCGCGCGTCTTGAAACTCGTCAGAAACGGTTTACCCAAGCCGAAATTACTTTACCTCTAGGAACGGGGAGTCGTGAGACTCTTGTTCTTTTTTATTTGCGCGAAATAGAATTTTATCGATACTTCGATATATGGTCTCCGGTCGCCCGTTCGCGGAAAAGTCGTTTTCTCTACCGTCAGCACCGCGAGACCATTTCCTTTCCATTATTTCCAGCAGCATTCCACCAGTTAATATTGGAATCCCTCCAAGTATTTCACAATTCAGACGGCATCTTTGCTCCGTGCCACCCACTTTCCGCGGATGATATAAGCGGTATTTTGCATATCTCTAATTGAGGTTTCATTATGCGGAAACGACGGAATGTCTTAATGAATTGTACCGATGGAGCTACAGTAGCGAGGTGTCGGGCCGGTGATACAAAGATATTGTAAAACGGACTGCGACTTAACCGCGTGAAACCTTTTACCAACACGCCATTAATATTCAAGAATTATTTTAAATTTCAAATTTGCGCCGTGGCGAAAGTAAGCATAACTCTGTAAGATGAATGCATGATCAGATGGTACGCTCTCTTTGTTCCTTTTTTCTACCTTTTTTCCTCAGCATGAGATAATCCTGGAAATAGATCCTCGCGATAATCTGACGCGAGTGACTCTTCGTGAGTACGCTAATAAAAAATCACAGTCATTTTCGGCGCCAAACATATACACGGAAAAAAAGAATTAGCTCCTACAGTTAAGAACTAGCTCTCACAGATAAAAATTAGCTGCCCGTATAATACAACTGAAATTTAGTTAATTTAACTAACTCTTTGTGTCTCTGTACCTAGTTTTTAGCTCTCACAACTCCCACGGCTGAAAACTAGGTCTGGTAACTAAATTTCAGTTATATGGACAGCTAACTCCTTTTTTCCATGTAGTAACAATATGCATTATCACTGGCACTACAGTAACATTTATTTAAACAAATGGTTCTCCCAACTATTTTTATGGTTAAAATGACGAAAGGGTATCAGACGGAAGAGTAATGCTTGGCGCCGAAAATAACTATAATTTTCTATCAACGCAAGCAGTTTTTGACGATCCCCGAGTAACGAAGAGAGACGATACGTTCGACTACGACGTATTGTGCCTTGACATTCATTCCGCGCGTCGTGCATGCGCTAGCTAAAGAAGCAAACTCAAGCACAGGCGTTCGTGCGACGGTAGTGGTGCAGACGTACTCTCGTACACATATTTCCGTATGTACATGACCGTACCGTGTTGCATAGGTCGGCGGACCCTCGGCTATCGTAGGGCCACTCGAGACGACCGTTAGCGTGTTGACTTAAGTACCTACAAGAATTAACAAGCCGACCGCTTTTTGTCTGGCTTATCTTTCGCGATATTGCGGACGGAACATTGCTTAAAAGGAGTGTCCGCGAACCTTCCCTCCGATCCCTCCGCCGCTGACGAAACATGAGAGTGCCACGTTTCCGGGGCTAACATTAATAATTTCGTCAAAATGTGCTCCTCCACAAGAATACTTTTACATCGCGCGATTGTTCGGCGACATTGCGCCGCGCAAGAACTGTTTTCTCGGGGATTTTCAGGCTCGATGCACAAAAAACGCGACTCGAACGTACGGTGCGCGCGCACGAAGGGACGTAGAAGATAGAAGTAGATGGCCTGTCAGTTTACCGATGTTCCCTCTGGGACGCGTCAAACGTACGAAACGATGGCAAGCCTGCTTTTCTACAGCCCCGAATGCCTCCGCGCTCCCTCAAGGCCAGTGATAAAAACCAGGGCCAGTCAGCATTCGACAATGAAGGCGCCTTTACCTTCCCTTTTTTTCGACAAAAGATCTCCGTTTGCCGGGGGTATCTGACTGGGCGACAACTCGTAAACTCCGGTCAATCGTCGTCGGTTCGCAAAACAAGGGAAATCGAAAGCAGAAAGACGGTCGTTTCCGCGTGCGAGAATCGCCGATGCGGAAGAAAAAGGGTGGTGAGCGAAATGGCGGTATGTAACAGGCGCGCTCAAGCCCTGCCGCTTATTTCCGATGATAATTTTATAGCGAGCTTTACAGCTCGTTACATTTGACAAATGAGACACTTTTAGAGCGTAACCTGCTTTGTCACGTGACCGAAGAATCGACAAAAATTCGCGTACCGATTTTGTCTTCGGCTTGCTTAACGTGTCAATTCTTCCAATACGAAATCGTTGCCGTTACTTGAGCTTTTCCTTAATCTAGAATTGGTTAGAACTTCCGTTGATGTATCTCTTCTTTCCTTAGTCCGTGGCTCATCGAGATAATTAAACACAAATCACGATCCGACCCCGGCTTTGGCGGAACTAATGAAGTGAAGCATTAAACCATTCGTAAGTTGTTGTTACTTGGGGGTGACATTCCTAATACTGAAATAACGCAACTTCCCCATTAAGGATCCATTTAATTAAGTTTGCATCGACACGTTAACCGTTCTTGTTTCACGGCGAAATTGCAAAGGGAATTACCGAGCGCGAGGATGAAATATTAATGATATAATGATATTACGTTCTCATCTTTAGTATTACCGTCGAAAAAGTTGACGAACACTTTTTCGACATCCGATATCGCTTTTTCAATGCCGGCCCTCTTCAACGTATGTTACATCAATATGTAATAGCTTGTAACTAGAAAAATCGCTCCCAACTCAATTTCAGCAGCTCCAATAGTACAGAAATCCACCTGCCTGGTTTGCTTGGCAATCTTGTTATCCGAGTTTGTCCGCGCAGGCTATTAATATTGCGAAACTTCTCAATTTGCCGACGAACGAGCGAGGAAAAGAATGAAATATATGTAGATAAATGGATGGAAGGTTGGTTAGATGGATGAATGCGCGCGAGCGAAAGCCGATGGAAAAAAAAAGTAGCGCGAAGCAAGCGTAAATTTAAACGCGCGTAAAGTCGGACGTTAATAAGTATCGTGATTTGACGATGATGCGGCGAATTAATATTTGAACGTGGTAAATTGGACGTATTACGCGTGACGAGAGCACCGCTTGGCAGCGAGCGAAAAGTTTTGCGTTTGTACGATATGTGACGCTTATATGCACGTCGAGCATTGCGCGCGCGCAATCGAATGAACTTGTCTGGCTACGCTTATATTGTGGACAGTGCGATAGCGTCGGAAATTTATACGCTGTGAAGATGTCATTCTGCGTGCGCGATACATGAACGGATGTTCCGCCGTATATTCTCAGATACATCGCGATATAGCTGTGCGTTTTCATACATATTCTTGACACGTATGAAATACCATCGCGCGATTCGATTCGCGCTAGAAACGCGTTGCAGATAGCGGAAATCTAGATTTTTCGTTTATTTGAAAATAATTAGCGTCGTTTTTCGAGCGGCTCGTTCCAGGGGAGGGCACGCATTCGCGGAGAAATCGCGCTTTGCCGAGTCGTCAGCTAGGGAAGGCCCCCGCGTCCTATTTCCGCGGTGAAACGTGAAAAATAACAATAGCGCTCCCCGGACCATGAGGACGACAAGAACGATCTATTAGATTGCGTCGGCATCAAGATTCATGAGTGCCTTCATCATTCCGCTCAATGATGCGTCAAACGCAATCAGCGTCGAGATTACCCCGACGAAGCCGGGAGCCTCGCACTTCCCATAACCATATCCTACCGATAATCTAACCAATTATTGTAGTTCTCGTCCCGGGACACGAACGCAAACGCTATAGGTAGGCGACGTCTGAGGCATTATTTCCGCTTTGTCGACTGCGTCGCCTCGCTTCGTCTCGTCTCGCGTGCTGCTCTCATTTGTTACTTAACACGGAATTACGCTACGTACTCGCGATGGATGTAGAAAGCAGGAGGAGAGAAAAAATATACAAAGCTTCCGTCTGACAATTTCGCTATCAAAGCGATTGTTCTCTTTCCGAAGAAGCGTTCGTTAACGAACCTCCTCCCGTCTCCGCGCGAATATTTATCCTTATCGCAATTATCGACGAAACGATCTGCGACGATCAATCACAGAGGCAAAAAAATCGGAGCAAGTATCATTGCGATTGTTCTTCGTTTCCCAATGGCCGATACGTATCGCAAATTAGGTTTGTTCACGCGGTTGCCTGAACGTTTTGTCGGAACGTTTTCAATCCCGTAAAAGCGACGTAACTAAGTTAGCCAAACTGATTTCTCTTACTCTGGCCTAATTGGCCAAGCATCCGGTTGGACGTCCGTTTCTCTCTTGTACCACACGCATGCACACACACACACACGTATACACATACACTTACTCTTCTCCCACTGCCGGTTTCTGACTTACCGGTACATCCATCTCTAATTAAATCTTTACTCCGAACATTCCTAATTTCGTAGAAAAGTAAATACTTTCTCCGTCTTCATTAACGAAGAGAAATTAGAACAAGCTGTACTATCTTTTCTCACCTGTTTTTAATTTCGCTTTGAGATGCAAATCCGTCCGTGTTATCAAGTAATATAGAGAGTGTTCTATCTTTATATTTACCAAGAACGTTAACGCGACTCCACGTTATCGAGCTATCGGCAGGATACACATCGATAAACAGACAAATCGGCGAACTGCTGAGCGCCCGACGATTCCGTATGAAAGAAGCCTTAAAGTTCGATCGTCAGGATCCTCGGCTTTGCCGAGGTCCGACTTCCAGTTGAGACTAAATTCGATTCAATCTAGCGCTAGATTCGAACGAGTAATAACGTTACGGAGTTGGAATTGCGTTAACGATCGGGCTCGTTGTCCTTGTCGGCGAAAGGGAGGGCCGGAAGAGGCAGGAGAGGTAACGGCCGGATTGGTAGACCGACTCGAATCGATCGACAAGATCTTCTAATTAAATTGGACTTTCCTCTGCCGGTGGATCTCCTTCGTCCGCGTCCGTCCTCTATTCTCGTAATTAAAAGAAACCTTCTATAAGGCCCCGCCATTGTTATTCACGTCCTATCATCATTTTGCAGCTGGGCGACAGTTTTGTTTGCCGATGTGTTTGTAAGCGAAGTGGGGCGAAACTATCGGACAGCTTCAATGAATAGTTTGCGTCGCGGAGACGCTGCGTGTAGAATATCGTATTTATATATACCGTAGTTTCGTTAGGGCGCGCCGCAAAATCCAACACGTAACGGCACGCTGCAACGTCTTCAGCTTCAAGGTGTGTATCTGCCTTCGACGCCCGCGGAAGCTGATTACATGAGAACCGTGAATACACAGGATAAAATTTAACTGTCGTTGAAATTTAACCATCTCGCTGCTATCCCGCCGTGTATTCTCGCTATTTTTAAAACATCTCTGACACATGATATTGAGAAATAATTTGATAAACCGTAGACAGAGGAGAGGGGGAGGGGGGGGGGGAGAAAAGGACGCGCTTGTATCGTTATATGTATACATGAGAACGAATCAATACTGCTAAAAGATTTATTACCGCAGAATATTCGATCAGCGTTGCGAATGAAATGTAAAATTCAAGATACTAGAGATACGATAAAGTGTCTTCGGCAAATATTCAACAAAGACCAATATTATCCGGCGTCGTCCATCCGACCTCGTTTGCTCAGTGGTGCGGATCTAAAAAATCAATGTGTACCGAGGATAGTGTATTCGTAAACCCGTTATAACCGTCGCCGAACGCGCCGGGCGCATTTCGCCCGATAAGCAGATTTTCCCGTCTGATCCGCCGGCGAACGTTGTCGCGTTATGGAAGCCATAGTCATTCCTAGCCCGACGAGTAGTACGTCTGGACATCCGGTATTGTCGAGACTTAAGTACATTCCCTTTCCTGGCGCTTACACGACACGTAGCATCTCGGAATTCCGATATCTCCTCGTTTGCCGATCGCTCTCGCAGAGAGACGCGCCTAGCGCCGGGGAATACCGATTCCGCCCGGTTTTGCTCTTCCGTCTATCTCTCTTACCCTTCGTTCTCTCACCCCGAGGTATTTGTCGACGTGAACACAATCGTACCGCTATAATCATGTGCAATCGCTCGACTGTAAAGTCTACACGAGCCACCGCCCCTGTGGTGCACGCGGTAACGCCGCCGCCCGCCACGTGGAAATCCCGATAGGCACGAACTCCGAGACGGCAGTGCCGCGAGAACGCGGCTTAATTTCCGAGCTACTCGCGCGATATTAAATTATCAATCGGGCACGTTCGGGCAAATCACTACACGGAACCGGCTGCGAGCACGTCGTCGAAAGGGACGCATTGAAATGCAAAGTAACTTTTCCACGCGGACTGTCCGATGGTTAGGTTTTCGCGAGAATCTTCGCGATTTAAAGTACAATACCGGGAAAATGGTATGGGCTGGATTAAAGAGTGCGGGCAAAGGGTGGTAGATGCTTCGCGCGAGAGAGATAGAGAGAGAGAGAGAGAACGCGCTTTCGCGAGTACATGGAAAGTATGGAACGTGCAGCGTTATGATAAGTTGAACCTCGTTAAAAGTTTCCTTTTAACCCTCGGTAGAGGAGATCTTATCTGCGACTCGACGAGAACGATACAATCTGCGCGCCGGAAGTGAGTCGCTCCATTCGCCCGGAATTTCTCGCGGATGCGGCGCCGCGATATTTTCCAGCCCGGACATTTCGCGATAATTAGATCGTCGACGGCCGGAAGCTAATCCGCGCTTTCGGCCGAACCGTAGAATTTACGTTCCGCGTACCTGCCGAACTAACCGACTTCCGAAGCCATTATTGCTATCCTGAGCATAATCGCGCAGTCGAACCGCCGAAGCGCAAACTCCTGATGACTTTGATTACGCGCGCGTGTACCCGCGCGCACGTACACACGGATTACATTTTGCAGCTGACGCACACCGACCGCTGGATTAACTTCGTACAGGATACACATCGCTACTCGCGCGCGCGCGCGCGTTCGCAGGATTGGACTTAACCAATTTTACGTCTAATTAGCGCGACGATGCATCATGCGCGGATAACAGCAACACCATAATGCCGTTAAGCATACTTGTAGCACCAATTAAGATGACGGAAATTTAATCTCGTTCACAATGGTAGACGTTATTCACGTGGACGTCTGACGAAGTGATTATCCCGAATAAACGAGTGGCGGGGGTAGCGCACTTATCTAAGCACTCGAGAACGCTGCGTTCCGCGGATTATTTGCTAAGCGATCACGCGGCTTTTCTTCCGTTACACGGGCGCTTCTTCGCGCCGATGATTATTTGCTGAGTGGAGTAACACTTTGCAAGGCGAATTAATTATCTAGCTACGCACTGCTGATCCTACTAAGGAAATTTAACTACTGTGAAATGGCAAGCGAATATAGGGTGACTAACTCCGACAAGCAACTAGGGACTCGAAATCTAGTTATGTCCATACATGTACCTATGTCGCTTAGCTCTCCCGTCCCGCTCCCTGTTCCATGTTGTTGCCGCGATTCCTAATTCTATTTACGTTAGTTCTCTAACTAAAACATTACGTGCAAATGGCTTGATATATCCATCTCGTGAGATACGCTCGAAATTCCACCAAATGATGGTTGTATAGATCCCTCGAATAAATTAAGTATTATTACGTAGATAAAAGCGCGTGTATGGGTGTGTCGCGTTGAATTAAATCGTTCTCGCTGCAGCGCAACACCGTTGTAAAAGTTTAACGCGGCCGCCCGCACGAAATTCACACATTGTAGAAATAATATCGCGCTCGGTCCGAAACATCCGACGAATGAATATTCGCGAGCGATTTTAACACGATTGGAATAATTCGTAAATCGATCGTAGCCGCGACTGCGCTCGAGGGTGGTGCGCGCGACAAGACTACGCCGGCCGCGCGGTGAAATTATGATCATTCCGACGTAATTTCGCGCTCGCAAGTAAACCGACAAGAGCGCCGGTGATTTAAGCGGCACTCAGAAGGATATGGGGATCGTTCTATCTGCAGAGTGCATCGTTGAAACGTACAGGTACGTACGAATCCGAGGCAGGGGCAGAGAGTGCAGGACGTCGACGATGGTCCGACGAGAGTAACCTAGCGATGGAAAACGCGGACCACTTAGCAAGCTGGCTCGGGGCCAGCTGCAATCCCTGCACACGTTAAGCTGCCTGCATTCTGAGCACACCTGGACGGCTTGAGCTATTAATAGATTATCCGGCGAACATTCATCTTAGTTTCCGTCGAATCGCGTTGTTCGCGACGCGCCTCGATCCGCGATTTTTCCTCGTTAATTTCGAAGCGGCCGGCGAGCGCGGAACCACTGCAGTAAGGCCGCGCGCAAAGTGCTCGTCGCGCCCGTTTTGTACACAATTGTACTCTCGAGAGATTCATTCCTGCGCATAGCGGCTTTATGCTCGTTATAACGAAGGTCGTCAGAGGAGGAAGCTTTTTTAAATTCCTAGCGAGCCGGAACAACGGTTAAATTCGCGCCGAATGGTCTCGTAACGTGTATATCCTTGCTACTACAGGCTTCAGTAATGTCCATTAAAAAATTGTGTGGCACCTCACCTGTTGCATCGGGAACAGAAACCGTCCGACATTTTACTTAATCCAATGGGCGAGGAGGCCGATGGAAGAACCTTCGTGTTCGAGCACGCGAGCCGTTTAATAATATGCCGTTGTCGCGTCGCGGTATTTCAGGGCCCGATCTCTCGCGCGATCTCGCTTATGGAATTTATTGTCTCCATCGGAAGCGCAGGTAGACGATATATATCTCGACGGCGCGCATCCACGGCGGCTTATTATTTAATGCCATCTATCATTTCGCATCGACACGGCGGATCATTAACTTGTGTCGGTCTCGTGTGCCGGGGCGGCGATAAATTTCTCCGACATTTCGCCTTCATAATTTTCCCTTTACAAACGCCGCACTTAATCTCGGAGTTTAATCCGGCATCAACTGAATTTTAGTACTTCACTTTCGAGTAATTGATGAAGCTCCGGCTAACGACACTCACACTCGCAGTTAAACTCAATTCGCGTGCTAATTCGCAGCTACCTGTGTTATAATTTCATTTGCGAATATTGTGTTACAAAATATTGTTATTACGGCGCTCTAATTGGAATTAATTCTGCGCCTGTTAATTACGTTCCATTGGATGCTCGCGTGTAGCAAATCGCGTTCGCTACCTCTCGCACCTGTGCGATTTTTCAACCCTCCTAGACATTCCGAAATCAAAGGCGGTGGATGCTCCTCGTCGCTTCTACCTGCATTTCTCATCCCGTACGGGCGCTTTGCGCTCCTCCGCCAACTGAGGTCTGGATGAGCGGATCCACTCTTTCGCCTCCTTCAATCAGCCTCTTCCATATTTATACGCGGACGGGTACTACCCTCGGAAAATTCTCCGCGAACTTCAAAACGGACTACATTATCATAATCTGCCGGAAGGTACGACACCGTTGAAGGAAGGCGGTGGCTTTAACATAATTATTAATCGTAATTCGCGAAGGCGAAATTCGAGACTCCGCGCGACGATCTCTCGCAGCAGCACAGGGAAATTCTTCTCTGTGTGTCCCCGCTGTTTGTAATTAGCGCAACGCGTAAAGAGACGGCGCACAAGACGTTTACAATTCATCCAATCGTATACGCGAGACAAATTGCGGATTCTATCCTTCCCTTTCAACGGCGCTCCTGCGCAGCTTCTCGATTCTGTTCCCTCGATTCCATCTTGTATTCGTTCGCATAAATATACCGTCATGTAGCTTGTTGCCGTGCTGTTCTCTTTAGATCCCATTCAATACCCTTTCAGAATGTCAGTAACTGCGGTACACGTCTAAAACAGGTACTAACGGAAACGGTCTCTACTAAAACGGAAACGCATATTCTCGCTTTATGGTTATACCGTATCATATAACGGCGCGCGTGTAAACATGCAAAGCTCACGTTGAACAATTTTTCATGTTGGAAAACATGCCCGGCGACGTTACACGCGGCTGTAAAGTATGCTGCGTCGCAACGATATCGGATAATATCCGGCTTTATCGGGAATGCGCGATTCGCCGTGACGATTCATTCGATTGTTTAACCTGTCAATCGCGCAAATTGCAGCCGATCGCAGCTTACAGGAGAGGAAAGGGATCCCTCGAAGGGAAATATGTACGAGTTACGTTCGCGCATCGTCAGAAGTGGTGGGGGCGGGCGGGACGTTCTTTGCAGATGCGAGCGCGCGACGGAAACGCGCAAATGCGACGCCAGCAATTTCGTCGTAAATCCGCGAACTTCGTCAAACGAGTTATTATCGGATCCGCGCGGGGCGAATACCCGTGTACCTATCGGGTAAGCACTGAGAAGATTACGCCGGTACGCCGCCGTTGAGCTAATAATGCAGCAACGGCGGCAGCCGATGCCTCGTCGCGGCCCAACCCTTTCATTGTTATTATCTTAATACGATAGTGTAAGGTCTAGTACCGTCTGACCCGCTCTCAGTTTAACGAGATTAGCATAATACCGCGAAGCCCTTCTCAGAAGTCTGGCCCCATACCTGTCTTCCGCCTTTGCCGCACCTCACCACTCACGTCTGACAGGGATCATCGTCGTAGTTGCGCGCCTATTCACCTGCCGACGAGAGATCTGCTGGCTCGAGCGAAAAGCGGACGTGTTTGATACCGGGCATAATTTATTTAGGAGGCTAACGCGAAAGAGATAAGCTTATACGAGCGCGCCGTTGCTCACACCATGTCCTTTAAATAAGCATCGTCGTGGCTCCTGTATCTCCTGTAAATGAAGAGGGCGTGCGGCGTAATTAAATTAAAACTCACACGCCTGTTAATGACAATTTATCGGCGAAAGCTGCGCGACGCAAACATATTATATTCCTGCGGTTGTTATTTGCGCGAACGCGATTTAGTATGAAAAAGTTCTGTGTATTAACGGGAACGAAATGGTGGGCGCAAGATGAACGAGCCTGCTGCATCGCCCGCGTGATATACATCCTCGGAGTACTAGGTCATAGCATTGCTTAAATTATTCATGGCTTGCGGGACACTTTGCTGAAATTAGCATGCCGGCCATAATGTTAATGAATTTTTCAAAGCGGGGCAAAGCCAGGCTCAAAGTGTGTGCAAAACACGGCCGTGCGCGCGTAATTGGATCCCCGTCGCTATTCAGCAATAGTAAATTTTATACAAGTATTAAAAATCCTCTCTCTCTCTCTCTCTTTTTCTTTTCGTCAAATATACTCGTGCATTTATAACAGTACTCTGTCGCGTCGGCTCTAAGATAAGATCCGCTTCGTTTCTAACTTTTTTTTATTGGACATCCGCTTGAAGATGAATACCTTCTCATAAAATATAAATAAAAGGGGAAACTTTATTCGTTTCTTTCTTACACGGCAAATGTTAAAACTAACGACATACGACGGCGAATGATTCACCGAGGAAAACAAAACTGCTTTTCTTTCCTGATGAAAAAGGCCTTTAACCGGAAGATACACAGCAGTCTATTCGCTAACGAATATTGCATTATGAAACTCGTTAAAGCGCGACGGCGGCTAAGTTCGTTGCGCTAAACGCAAAGTCCGCGCGTGTTGTTATCCGCTAGAAAAACGATATTTCGCTAAAGACGTAACAAAATAGCTCGCGCAGGAAATATCATTTCGAGCTTAACGCGTTTATCCTTGTACGTGCGCGTATACGCGCGACCCTCGAAATTTGTAATTATATTTATGAATAACAAATGTGCACGTGTGTGTACGTGTTTTGCGAAATCCATAGAACATTCTAGAGGTGAAAGGAACAACGTTTCCTTCCTACAATTTACCCAGCCGAATTTGCGTAACCACGTAAACGCCATCCATCGTGGAGAATGAAATGCCAATTTATTACGACGTGCCTGCGTCGACGTCCCCTAACGCGGGGAGCTCGTTGCAATCTTAATAAGTTCATAATAATGGTGTTAATAATGACACCGTAATGTGCGGGGCAACTTGTTACAAGAAGGGGAGCGTAGTTTCCAAAGTTATAATGACGGTGATTTAAAAATGCATTTACAAGCGCCGTATCGCATTGGAGTTACCTCGACCCGAGAAGAAAACATCCACCATATAAGAAAGCACCACATACACAGCGAGCATTTTCCGCCCACCTTTCTACAGTTATACATTTCTCATCAGTGTTATCCGCTCCATTTTTTCTTATTTGATTTAAGCCGCCGGTAATTCGGCGAATTAATGATTTGCCTAAGCTCGTCTCTCATCACGGCGCTAAATGGAGGAAGTGCCGCTCGCGTTTTTCTTTTCGCGGAAACTATTAAAGAAGCCGTTCCGAAATCGTCCCTCGTTCTCGGCGAGATTAAATTTCCGGAGTTAATCGTCTTGACGGACTCTTAATTCGCCGACTTGATTCGCGAGCTCGTCGGGAGAGCGCCGTGGAAAATATCTCACGGTCCTCGCGCTGTACCGGCGCGCGTAAATAATTATAGTATATACCTGCGTATACATATACATCTCTCGTCTGCCTCTTCTGCCTCCCTCTGCCCGTTGAATTGCCATGCAAACTGTAACAATGAAACAGAACATTCATAGATCGCTGTCCCCCGGGGGATGATTCGCTGGCTCCGGGCTAACGCCATTTAATCTCGGCAGCTCATATTAAAAGCTTATACCTTGAAGTAACCTTTGTTATAATTATAACTCGCAGTTTCGTCGCTCCGCATCTCGTATGTATCTCGGTGAAGAAGGTAACATTGCGCTCTCATTGATCTTTCTCTCTCTCTCTCTCTCTCTCTCTCTCTCTCTTTCCCCCTCTGTCTCTCGGCAAAGTTAAATCCCCCTGTACACTGCCATCGTGCTGTTGGAAAATAGAACTGAAAACTGACGGCTACACACGCTTTCGCGTACATCGACGACAGCGCCCGTGCTTACTTACGCTCGCAGAACTTCTCGATGATAAGAGCCGCGATCGTACATTTCCGATCTTATCTTTTCCTTTCAAATTTAACACATCATTTCGCGCACGACTCCCGCGAATAAAGATTGGCGAGGGACCGTCTCCCTTTCTTTGACAGTGACAGTCGATTTAAGGATTTGCCCCGACTAGACGTCGGCACGGGAAAAGGGGAAAAAAGTTATCGGAGGAGAAACAGATACTTTGACGGAGTGAAGGAGCGGCAAAGGGGGGGAGCCTGAAGAGCTTCCCGCCGTCCGGGAGGACGGACAAGGAAAAGGGTACACTCGACTTCGAGCACTTTTCAGATCTACCGAAAGCCGCTTGACGCGAAGTTGTCTTTAAACAGAGCTCGCGATGCAAAGTAGGATATCGCAAGGATATTATCGTTGTCCCATAAACGCGGCCGAGATCGAATAAAACAGCGCGGCGTGGCCGATGGCTCGGCGATCATTTATTTTTCGAGCGAGCTGCTCGGCGCGGAACGTACAACATGCAATGTGCATTGGACACGTTAGTGCAATTAAATCCCACAATGGCGTGGCCGCGCGCTGTGCAGTTTCGAGTGGCATACGTATCGTATACGCCATCGCCACCAAATTATCAGCGACAATACTTGAACGAGGAAGAGTGCCACCGGGTGTTCAGCGTCACGCGACATCGACTCCTACTTCCGTTCATCGATTATTTACCCTCCCAGGACGGCTCTCGCGCTCGGAGAGTTCACGAATGCCGCGCGGTCATCATACATCCGGAAGACCGTTTCGTTGTACGGCGCTGTTTCGCTACGTGGGAATATGAAAATATCCGCGTAACCGTTCGGTATTAACCCACTTTCTTCCGGCGTTGCTCTCTTTTCCTCGTTCGGGAAACGCTCTGGTATCGCATGATCCGAATCATAGAGTAATGTATAAAAGCGTAATAGCGTAGTATACATATATTACGTCGATATTATGCAAACGCATGCCGCCTCATATATATTTACATTCTAATTTCGAAAATATCAGGAATGTAATTAGGATTATAAAAAGAACACACGATTATGGAAAATCTTCGCGGATGCTTTCGAGCTGCATCCCGCGAACACAAATCCCTTTCGTTTTCGCGTGTCGTTGATGAGAAAAGAAAATGTTCGTTCCCTCCCCGCACACGTCGATGCGCGCCATCATGAACTCGCATCGAACGGCATGCCCGGATAAATTCTTATCTGTAGCTAAATTATCGCGCTTTTCGTACTGAAAGAGATACACTCCCCCTGATTCCGCCCGAACGAAAGTGAAAATCGATCCGACGGACGCGTCTGCGTGTTCATTGGCCCACTTTTCTTTTCCCCTCCGAAGTGTTTTTCCAGACCCGGGGAACAAGCGGTCGCCGTCGGCGGCGAAACGAAAGTGGTTGACGTATTACGTACCCGGAATGATCGACAAGGTGCCACTCGAGGCGAGAGACCGCGGATACCCCGCGGCGAGTTGTCCCAGGGCCTAAACGGTAGATCTCGTCGCGGAAACAGGCGGCCGATTTCCGCAGCGCTTTGCGAGAGCCGACGAGAAGGGAGAGAGATAGGCAAACGAGATTTACCCCGGGGTGGTTCCTCTTTATAACGAAGACCGATGATAGTTGGGGCTTGGCCCGGAACCCAGCGAAATGGCAAGGGCGTCGGGAGAGGGGGCGTCGTAAGTTGTCGGTTAGGATACCCGGTGAGGCTACTGGGTGAGGCCATTCATCCTGATTAGATGTGGTCTCCCGCGGGGACAGGCAGGGAATCTCTCGCTCGACATACCGGAGTTACTCCCGGAATGCTGAAAAAAGGCACAAGTCGCGCGGCAAGCTGCTCCCGATTGCCATAAACACGAACACGAGCGAACGCTCCCCGCTGATTTACTCGGCGCACAAGTGCGAATTACGTCCATTACGAGCGTTGGACGGCCGCTGCCACGCTGCCGTTTACCTTTGATTTCGTCGATACGTTTTCTCCTATTTTGAGCACGCGACTTTTTCGACCTCGCGTATGAACGAGATATTTCGGGAAATTTCGAGCGAACGCGCGCATTCACCGGCAAAAGTTTCCCGGGAGTTGAGGATTTCGGGTGCGCACTCCCTGTAATATCTTGCGTATCCTGCGCGATAATCGTGACGACAAAGGGCCGAGGTACTCGAGGATCGGTGAATGCACGCCGTAGCTCTCTCAGCCTCGAGTGCGCCGTGTCAGCGTCGTTGAACTTCCGACGGAACAGACGCGGGACGTCGTCGCCGTCGTCTGCATCTCGAGACTTCCTCTCCTCCGTCCTTTCGCGTCTTCCAGTTTCGCGGTTGCACGCTCACCGCGGAAACTCTTGAAAAACAATAACGTATCGTTGACTTTGAATTTTCCGCGGTAGCGGCTCGCCGTTATTTCGCTCCCGCGAGTGTTATGGGGCTGAGTTTTCGACCGTATTATTTCCCCTGCGGCACGTTCCGCCGCTCTCCTTCCCTTCTACGTGGGTAAGAGAACGCGACGTAAAGATAGAGAGAGAGAGAGAGAGAGAGAGGAGGGAGCAAACGAGACTGCGAACACCGTCGACAGGGTGGAGTTTCAGCCGCTACTTTCCCGCTTGTTTCCCGGCTACGAGTGAGACGGAGCGAGCGACGGGAGCGAAAATACAAGAACCAAACCGAGCGGGAGACGTTAACTTTTTGGCACTTTCAAGTTTGATGGGATTTTCCTCTTCCCTTTCGCTCCTCAAGATTGAAGTTCTTTCTTACTCTTTAGCTTCTTAAGATGCCTATCTTGCGTCGCAAGATATTACGAGGGAGCGTTGCAGCCGCGATTTCGCCGGTTCGCTGGTCCGAATGAGCGTGCGTACACACACACACACACGTACACATCGGCGCGCTCGTTGGGTTTACCCGCTTTCGCGATCGTCGAGATGACGCACGAAGGTTCTATTTCGCGCGATCGAGACATTAGCGGAATATTTCGCGCAATATGAACCTGACGATACTAATTTATCGTATATCTACTGATATATACGCACTCATTAGCACGCTCGTCGAAACCTCTCTCATGAATCCTAATGAAAAATATACGTGATACATACGCTGCATAAGCGCGACCCTCGCTTAATCCGGCATAAACGAATTGCGACAGCGCTCGTGCGATCCGATATAGTACTGATTTACATACACAAATTTGTTATGCTGATTACCGCAGAGCGATCGTTTCGGCCGAAGAATTGCTCGAATCGCCACGCTGAAGCGCCCGTTTGTTTAATCGCCAATGAATTACCGCGACTTTTTGCACGCGCGAGCTGCATATAAATTATCCGAAATAATATCACACCCGAAATTCTTTGCGAGTGTAATTAAATCGATCGTGTACACGTGTATGGGCATATGCGCGCGCTTGTAATCAGGCAATTCCAATCGCAGTGAACTATTTTATATGATCATTCGGAGGTATTGCTGAATCGACCGCGCGTTCGAACAAAAGCCGGATTTAAAACGTACGAAGTATTCCAAGGTCTTCGACCTGTCTATTACGAAATCCCACCGTGATTACATCGAATTGATTTAGGAGAATTCTTGTGATTCTATCAAACACGATTTGCCCCGACCCATTCAGTGGCCAGGAAATCGAAATTTCCTTGTAATAAAATGAGAAATTTCACGCAAAAAAGGCAGATTCCATTATAACATAATATCCATATTAAATTCTATTATCACAATGCAAAATTTCATATTGAAATTCCATTATCAGTGTAAAATTATACTTAATCCTTCGATATACCCGGGGTAACTCTATATACAGCACGCCCATCAAAACCGCGCATCGACGAGTCACAAGACCTCTTCTCGCAAATGTCACTACGCAATCAAATCACTGCGAAAAAAACTTCTCTCCCACACACACATGTACACACATACGCGCAGAGACCATAAACATTCCGCGGCTCTATTATCGCGATTTTCAATGTATCGCTTGTCCCGAGCGCCATGCGCGAGGGACACAGCACAAATATACAGGAACCCGTTAGCAAAGAGTGCCCCGGAATGCTGGGAAAAATCGCGCAGGCGTGGTCGTGCAGTAAACAATACACGTTCTGGAAAACCGTGCTAACCGCCCCGCCACATTTTTATGTTTTATTCCGGACCCACGTTTCGCCGGAAAATTTAATATCGCGGCCGCTGCAAACGACGCGCGCCGTTGCGAATGTTTGCGCGAAATCCGACCGAAATGCATATCGTCGGTAGATCAGTCGCGATCACCGATTCACGCAGCTACACCGGGAAATCACTAACAGCCATATTCTCTCTCTCACCTCTCGCGTCCGTTTGTCCGTCTCGTGAAACTTCTCGTCCATCTTAAATCCAGTTTAGGACCTGCTCGTCGAGGCGAGACTCGCCTTGCTCGATGAAGTGGAAACTTTCATCATTAAGTAGAAGCTCGCAAGGTTCTCGCCGCTTGTCCTATCTTACGGCTCCTTAAATATAGTCCTATAAATACGGGACGCCTTTGACATTGCGCTCTCTCAACTATCAATAGTGGAAAGTGTGGGGATGTCTCTTTCGACCGGGCTCCCTCGTTTATCCAAGCGCGTTTATCGCAGAGTTGTTCGCGAAACAACTCCGCGTGTTCGCCAAATGCTCGTGAGCTGTTACTTCGTCTTCCGTTCTAACCGGAAAGGGAAGACGGCCGCGACCGGTCAGCCTGAAGTTGCTCGAGCGTTCATTCGCCTCATTGTCCGAAACGCTGAATTATGGCCGGCCGAATTGAAATTTCAGTTCTGCATTAACTCCGCGAATCACGTCGAACTAGGAGATTCAATGTAGAATCTTCAGATATAACACTGTGACAGATATAACAATATTATATCACACACTCTCGATGATTAAAGAAGAATATGATAAGATTTTTAAGTGTCTCCTGTATTATGCGCGTTAAAAAGAATATCCAGAACTATCTTCAGAACATTCTTCATTTCAGTAAGCAAAGTATTCATTACATAATTTACTCTACTGTAAATAGGATATGTGCGATAAACAAACGTTAATCAAGTAAAAACTACTAGACGAATATAATTGATAGATAAATTAAACAACAAACTTTCCGTTCCTATAATTTCTTTATTATTTTTGAAAATGGTGTTCTTTGTGTTTAGCAATGATGATGGGAATAACAATATCCTAAAAATGATTTATGACTTCATTATTATTAATTGATTTAATTTTCCAGTAAACATCAACTAACAATAACATTGCGCCAATATTATAATTTATCATTCCACAATTTAAATGCAATAATATATGCATGTGTTATATTGCATTGTTGAGTGGCAAATAATAACATAATAATATCATAATAACATTGATATAATGCTACTGTTGATTAGTGTTTATTGGGTTAAGAATCCTGTTTTCATTATGCTAGATCCCATACTTTATTTTCTTTTATTCGCCGCACTGGTGCCTTAATATTAAGCATGGTAAATTATAACATTGACGCAATGTTAGTTAATGTTCACTGGGAAGTTAAATTATCTGATAATAATAAAATCATGCGTAATTTTTAAGACATTGTTATCCTTTTCAATCATTTCTAAACACACATTACGTTTAATCGTATCACTTTCCTGTTGATTACATGTAATATATAAGAGTATAATTCTCTTTACAAATGCGAACGAAACGTCAATCTGTCAAGATGTCATAGCTGCTGGAATAGTATATTAAATATTGTCACGACTGTTGTCACGATCCATGACCGCCTAGAAACGAATGCGACTGGAAAAAATGTTTAATAATTCTTGATCTAGGGAATAGCTAGGCATATGTACTTGTCCGTGACCGAGTCATTACGTCTCGAGCCGACAAGAGACGCACATATTGTAACGCGAAACGCGTGTATTAGTGAATTAGTTATCACATTCCCATCGGGTAATTGAAATATCTTGTCGATTCTTGAAATATTTAATTAGATGTCGTCGGCATCATGTTAATTAATGCGTATTTCTCCGACTGAATCGTTCCACCTATGTAAATGAGTGTCAGTGTCATGATAAAATTTTCATAATAACCGGGAACAAGATGCGAAATAGAGAATCTAGGACACAGGACATAGGACGTTGATACGTGGGCAGTAATATATTATATGTTTCCAGATATATGTTAAACAATTATGTATAAGATATTTTCGATCTTATTAGTATTACAAATATTTGCAATTAATTATTAATCGAATATATGAATTAAAGTTCTTAATCATGAAAATCATAAATAATCTACAACTAATCGGCTGAAGTCTCGCAAGAGTGTTAATTTGTGCCTTAATAATGTTCCTTGAACAGAAAATTCCATCTTAAATCTGTCACTGCCTCTTTTCACTCTTTCTCATTATTGTTATTGTATTAAAGTTAAATTTAAATTGATTAGATACAATATTTTCACACGGCTGTAAAAAACTATATTTTTTCTCACAACTTTTTCCTTATTATCCTTTTTGATGTGCCAAATCCTATTAAAATTTTCAACGTCAATAAAAATAATAACAAAATGATTATGGAAAACGACAATTTATCATATTTGCTCATTATCCTATTATTTGCCTATATTAAATATTTGATATTTGCTCATCGTACATATCCCATATTAAGTAAATTTTATAATTAATACATTGCTTACTGAAATTAAAAATAGAGATTAAATGCAGATAAAGAGAATATCGAGGTAATCGAATATTAAATAATTCTAAACATCAATTTCTCCAGGATATTAAAAAAATTCATATATCAACGTCTGCAGAAAAGTAATATACTTAAATAGTGTATAGTATAATACTTAAATAGTGAAGAGTTTGAAAAATATATGGCACATAACATTTATTCAACATTTCTGTCCAGAAATTGCATTTCAGCTAATATATATATTCCGGAGTTTGTTTTAAATAAAACTCATAACTAGAGATATCCAATCAAAGAAATATTTTGACCCGCGTATAATACCGAGCGCGTACTAACGCAAAAAAAAAAGAAAAAAGTAACATTTATATATGCGAGAGACTCGCTCGAATTCTCTTCGTAGCGACAGCTCCTACTATTTTATTTTCGCGAAGAGCGAAAAATAATTTCGGACATTTCCAATCCCGGATTTAAATTCCGCAGTGTCTCCCTCGTGACGCGCGTTATACGTTTGACACTCGCGCTTCCCGCCGTTCCCCTTACAGTCGCGAAATGAACGGCGCCATTAGGGCGACGCTTCGCGCCGCATCGCATAACTTCGTTTTTATGGAATAATGAAATTGGACCGAAATTCAACGTATGCTGATCGTCAATTCACCGACGCGGTACCATCCCCGGCGTCGCTCTCGGCGAACGGCCCCGTCCGTCGTATCTCGTCCCGAGATTCAGCCTTCCCTCTCGATTTATATTTTATTTTTTCTCTCTTTCTCTTTTTTCCTCGTTTTTTGTTACGCGCACGTCCGCACAGAGGCGCGCGCATAATACGCGCGAGGGTGACGAACAAAAGCGCTTTTTAGAAAAAAATTTATCGCCGCGCGCCGGGGATCGTGAACACGCCGCTTACCGACGTGCAGACCACCCCCCCTTTTCCCTCCCGTCCGCCCCTCAACACAGATCACCGACCCCTCAATGCCTTGTCTAGATGCGTCGCGCCACTGTCCCGAGCACAGTCTGACATTTACGAGTATGTTCCGCCGCATTTTTAAACCCGTTTTTTTCCCCCGCGAACACAACCGCGCCACGTTAAAACTCCGCGCCGGTTAGCGTATACGGCCATGATTCGGGAGACGTAACGCTCGTATCGCCTATGGTTATTCCCAGCTGAATTTTCCTCGTCGGAGTTACGTCGGGAAATTTCTCGAGGAGATCCTTCTTTTCTGACGAGCGCGCGAGCAACGGTGTCCTTTGGCGAAAACGCGTCCGCTTTTGAGGACGCGCTGTACAGGGACGTTTGTTTAAATTACGGCCGACTATGAAATATCCAGTTAGTTGACAATTCTAATTAACTCTATAACTAAACGCGGTTGTGTGGTAACGATAAATTGTGCAATAAGCTTATGGATTATCCGGCGTTCAATATGATTAGCGCTATTATCCTCCGCCGCGCAAAGTACAAATGTAAATTTCCACAATGGCGTTAAAATTAAATATAATTGTCACCGTTGTTGATATTGTAAACACATGCCGGGCGTTTAGAATAAATGCCTTCGGGACCGGGAGCCTTGTTTTCGCGACATAATGAAGAATAATATACGACAAACTGGGAAAAAAAATTAATAATAATAGACTGAAATTTGACTTTGTAATTAGCGTAGTGGATCGCGAGAGGTAATCGAGTTCGCTTCGGATTTTGAACGAAAATTTCCCGTCGGGATTTTTATTCCGGTTTTTATCGACCAGTGTGAATATTCGCCTCACGGTTGACGGCGAACGATTATAATCCACACGATGCTCCCGTCGCACGTTTGACACGAAGATAAAACCTCGTTGTTGAAAAATACGTAAAATCGATCGCTAAAAGCGTCCTAAACGCGCGCATATATTTCAGAGAGCGGCTGCTGACGGTCTACCCACGCGTTTCAAAATATCGCGCGCGTTTTATTATAACGATGAGGAATTTTAATAATAGCGCCTCTCATATTTTACACACTCGCCGGGCTCGCCGTTGTTATTTTTATTCACCGCCGACGATGATACCTATCTCCCGTTTATTCCACGGTATCTTGCAAAAGTGTCTTTTAATAGAACGGATCGGCGTAGATTCCGACGTACACGAAAGATACGTGCGAGAATCGATACGATCTCCTACGGCCTCTCGTCATTACCGTCGCGTTAATGTCATTAAAGCGGCCAATGAAAAATGCACTTGTACTAGTCGTCGTGTACACGGACCCTCGTTACATCTACCGTCTGAGAACGTTTGAAAAGATCCGACGGAATTGCGGAAGCTTCAGACACATCCGCGAGCTTCCGTTTAGGCTTTCCTTCCGGCTCACCGGATTCTCGTTTGTTGAAACCGAAGACGTACGGGTGTGTTGCGGAGACGTTTGCACGTGCGCGTACACAAGAGATCGAAGCTTCTGAGCGAGAAAGAAAAGCGCCATTAGACGGCCTCTTTTCACCCGCCGGCCGGCGGTATCGCCACGAGCATCGGAATTAAAGGCTTCGACAGATCCTCCGTCTTGGATGCCGGAAACCGATAAGTAGCTGGGTAACGCTACAATGCGTGCGTCCGCACGGAAGTACTTGTTTCATTGTGCCTTGCATATTTCACGCGTAATTTTAAAGTAATCACTACCATCGTTGCACGCTACGTGCGCGTCTATCGAGAAAACGGAAGATCAAGATAAATACGTGGAGAAGCGCTTCGTTCCGGGCACAATAAGGAAGACTCGCTGAGAGGAACTAAACGGATCTAAAATCGCCAGGATTTCTCGTAGTTTCACATGAACGTAATGTCGTAGGTGGTACGGTTATTACGAAAACGATGCGATTGTATGTTGTGATGTAATTCGCATGACGAAAAAGATGAATCAAACGAATGTTTAATTCGCGCGGAACGAGGAAGAGAAGAAATACACAGTGTTGTGCGTTCATGGCGTTCGTGCTGTCTGCGCGAGCGGAAGTGAGACGTGTAAAGCGTGGAATACAGGAAGGCGTATATCCCGTATAATTTCTTGAAGCTGCGCGCTACCACGTTACAATTCACGAGCACCGGCGTGCAAAGCTAATTTTCTCAAATTCATCAACGCATTATATTTTTTTTTATTTTATCCTCGCCGGGTGAAAAAACGGATTACACATCTCACACAGGATATTTTTTTCCCTTTTCTGTCTGTGCCGTCGGGAACGTGAGAATTAGAACGTGCACGTAGCGCGGGAGGGTGGGAAAGCTGATGAGTGGAATAAAAGGTAAGTAGCGAGTGAAGAATCGCGCGGGAGGTAGAATTTCTTTTCCTCCTCGTCATGTACGTGGCATGAATATACCATTGCAAACTTCTCATTACCGGCCTTCCGAGAGAAATCGCGCGAATTTGGAGAAGGAAGACGTACGCGCCCGTCTGGCGATAATAATACGTCGGAGTTGCGCGTCTCAAGAGTCCCGTATCTCGATCAAGCTGGGAGCTATTGGATAGACAATTATTACTCAATTATTAGACAACGTGCTGCTGAAGAAACAAATCGCTACAAACGGCGAATACGACGCGCGGGTGATAAACGGAGGATCTCGGATTGTTCCAGGTTAAACGGCTTAATGAGAAGGGACGGTTAGGTAAGCACGCGAAAGCGCCGGGCGTATTTCGTCACGGGGAGAAATAGGTTTTAACTTCCCGCCGCTCTGTCTGCCTGCCGTTTCACTCGTCTCTCCAATCCCGGAGGAGCCGAAGAATTGGGGCGTGAAGATGCTGCATGCCTTGAAGGGTGCAGAAACGTGCACACGCCCCGATGACAACTCCGTAAGGGAACGTCTCGGATTGCGACGTAATCCACGTAGTTTGAGCGCGTCCGCTGAAAAGTATCGGAAATTCAGACGACGGCCGCGTCTAATCGAAAAGAAGGAACGTACCCGCGAATTGCGGGGATCGCGCGTCGAATCCACACCGCGCGGAGTTATTTCGCAGTTCAAACAATGGAATGATTCCCTCTTGGATGTAGCACGGCGGACGTGGAGAGAGCGGCGTCTCCACCGTCGGAGGTATCCCGATCATCCCTCCTGGAACGCCGAGGATCGCGGTAAGAGCGGCGGCGAGCGAGCGCCCGGCAAGGAATATAGTCGGGGGGTATCGAGCCGCTCGGGGAAAACGGAACGCGCGACGGAAAATAAGGCAGAGTTGGCGAAATGAAAAAGAAGGAGGACGAATTCTCTCGCCGGTACGTGCTGGCCGTCCATCCATCACCGGGCTGACAACTGGTGTAGCCCGGGCTGCCACCACTCCATCGCTCCGCGTTTAGATTATCTGTGCGTCGTTGTTCCACGGCGTTGTGCGCGCGCGCACTTCATCTCGTTATATTTCCCGTCTTAATTCCGAGATGAGCGACGAGAGATACGGGGATAACGCGTAGGCGGACTACTCGCGGCTTGAGAATTATTATGCGGGATAATCCGGGGCGCGAAAGAGAAAGAAAAAGAAATGAAAGGGGGAGAGAGAGAGAGAGAGAGAGAGGGGGAGATTCTTCGCATCTCCTCGGTCCGCAAGCTTAAAAGCTGCGGAGACCTCCTGACTGCACGCCGAACATACACGAGCTTTCGTCGAGTGGCCGAAACGAGCCCGAGGTAAAGTTCGTTCCGGTTGAATGTTTCTATTCAAATACCATTTCCGGGTTTGTATTACTTATTCGTGCATGAAACCCACGCCGGTTCTCTTATTGAAAATATTTGCCGTATCGCCGGGTGAAATTTCCGAGTGTACGCTCCTCCGCGTGGAACTTTCCAGGGAGCGGGTTTCCTCGTCGCACCCGAATAAACGTTTGTATCTTGCGAATTAGGGGTGTCGCGCATCGGCGCTTGTGCTTGCAGCTCAACACATTATGTCGACCTCCTCGTGGCTCATTAGCGCTTCAGCGGAGCGCTAATGAATTGCGGGAGGCGCGCTGATAAATTGTTGTCGCTGCAGAAACGAAATATTCCTGGGACGTTTATCCGTCGCGAATTATCGTCCGGTGGATTAATATATTTTAATTTCATTTAAATTATGTGAATAATGAACGCACGGGTGTATTTATAAAGTACCCGCTGTGGGAATATTTATGCCTGACGAATGGGAGCGCACGGCTCATCCGCGCGATGATACATGCATATGACAAAACGCTCTCACGCATTTTGCGTTTATGTTCTATCACGTTTATTTATTTATTTTAAACATGCAAAAACCTTTCCCGGGCTTAAAAGCAACGATGAAAGCCATCAGCCGCGAGTAATAGCGTTGCACGGCCGGCTTTCGAGGTCCCGTCGATTGCGGAATATCTGTGTTGGTAACCTCTTTCCAGCTTTATTTTATGTATAATAAATTAGACTGATATTACATTTTTTGGCATTTCCACACACGCATGAGCGCATGCAAATGTATTAAATGGCTGTTTAATAAGATGAAAAAATAATCTTAATAACCGGCCGCGACTCTGCGACAATTTTTGCGCGTATATTTCGCGCAAAAATCTGAAAGCTGGGAGTCGACGAATCCGTCAACAAATCGCGCGTTCCCCGTCCGAAGAAACAAACGCCAGGCGTTTTTCCGCATTCTGATTTAGTTTCCCCGCGAGGCGTAATGACCGTAGCTGCAATTCATTCGCCGAGTAAGCGGGTGCATTCCGGGTAAATGAATTGCATTACCCCGGGATTATGTCGTGAAATATACCGCGTAAGAAAATTATGAAAAGACGGCCGGGCCCCGGCGCACAGATGCGCGAGTAAATCGAAGTACGCCACCGCCACCACCGCCGTCGCGCGGGATAAAATTGTGCGTGAAATTTATAGCTCTGAATTGATAGCGAAACAAAGGCGTACCTTCGAAGGATTCGCCCGTGACGCGCGGCGACCGCTTGGCGGGATCTCCGCGCTTAAAACTGGGAAAGGAGCGTCGCTCGTAAATATGGCTTACGGGCTCAAAACGCGATATGATGAGACGTGCTTGTTAATATTTATAAGCGGGCATACGCGGACCCTCGATTTTCGCTGGGTAAATGGGCGTAAAATCGCACGGTCGCCCGACTTTCGGAAATTACGTCCCCGAGACATTCGCGTCCGCGAAAGACGCGAAGTACCGAGGCAGATTCCCTCGGGGATTTCGTCTCTTTCTTTCTTTCTTCTTTTTTTCTACATAGCCTTACGCGTGTCGTCCGCTCGCGCGACCGCTTCTTCCGGACGACCGAATCTCGATTCAATTCCGCACGTGACTAAACGTTGCGAGCCTTCGCTGCCTCGATATCTCTTGAATCCATTAAGGTTTACATGGATGACGCTGCATTAGTGCGGCGAGCGAATTTTTCAAAGTTACGTTACCGCAGATGTTTCCCCCGTTAATTTAATTAAAAGGCGCCGTTATTATTTACGGAGCATCCCATAATCGCGCCTCCCCCGGCTGTATACATTTATCATGTGCGCGCGAACGCTCGCACGTGAGGCCCGACTTAAATTTAATCTTAGAGTGACTTACTGCAGTCCCCAGACTGCTTTATTCAAGCATCATCCGTAAAAATACCTTTCTTTCCCTGAGATTACCAGCCCGACTAGAAATTATCATCAGGTGTACCTGATATTGCGCAAGGTCTTAACTAGGCAAGCATAATCCTTATTAGGATAGGGGATGATCATCCCCCGTTACGCTTTCGTGCGATTTGAATGAGCGTTCTGGCAGATCATGACTTTGTTTCATCGCTCGAGAGCATTAATTTCAAACTAAGCTGTGAAACAAAGTCACGAAATGCCGGAACGTTCACTCACCACATAAAAATAACAGGAAAATGATTTAGGGTCAAATAGACCCGAATAACAGGGTTAATCGATCACTCCTCGAACGGGGAGACCCGATATCGCTCTAATCTCAGGTCCACGAAGCCAGGAATATGAACTGACGAATCGCAAGATTGTTCGCGCTCGGACGATCTGCGTTTTCTGTGTGTGAGGTCGAGGCGTGTCTGCCGTACAAATAGGGCGGAATGATGGATACGATAAGCTGTCCAGATAGCGGACGAGGGTTATTTTCAATACATCAACCCTGGTTAACCTCGAGCAGGTGCATAGATGAACGCGCGTTTCGAGACCGAGTAGGCGAACGCGGGGCCTCCGGATGACAAAGGATACGCCCGCCTTTCGCAGGTCACCTGGCGGATAGCTCGATTAATTAACGCCCGTTGATTGGAGACTCCGCCGCGAACGAGGGTTCGTCGTAATTACGAGAGCCCGCGTCCGCCTATCTCGCATTTTCTGTTTGATTAGTCGGTCGCGTCGTTTTTTCGCGCTCGCGAGCGCGTAACTCGTTTCTGCGCCTCTCGCACGGCACGACGGCGGCGGCGGCGGCGGTAGCAGTGTTGGTGGCGGGCCGACGACGACGGCACACATACAGCAGAAAAATTAAATTTGCGGACGCGGTATCGCGGACGAGTTTCCCCCGGTTCTAGGACGCGACACCCGCGCGAATTCACAGAAAGTACACGACAGAGGTACGTGATCGAAATTCGATAAGCCCCGCGATTTCGAAGTGCTTCTTCGATGCGCGCTGCGTCGCGCTGGAAACGAGTGGAGACGGAGAGAGAGAGAGAGAGAACATGTGTGAATTGTATTATTTTAATAACGCTAATACTCTTTCAATGAGAAGCCCATTTAGTTGACTCGAACAAAATGCTTGTTTGGATATGAGCAAACAAACGTTATGGTCGTGAGAGCCGAAATTTGACACTCCGAATCAAACTTTTTCTATTTTCGTTTCAGAGACTCAAATTTTGTCTCTCTCGCAATCAAAACATTGCCCATATCCAAACAAGTATTTTGTTTGGATCAGCTGAATGGGTTTCTCAGTGTTCGTGATTCCAACGTCAACTGACACGCGATTCTGTTTTAAAATGTCTTGGTAAATTCGTATACTATCGAAAGCGACGACAAAGCGTGCGGATAATTTATCGTATATTTCCTCTCGGTGAATACCGCGCACTCTAATAAGATAAATATCATAGACGGGTATCGAGAGACAAAAGTGTTGTTATTGAGCAATCGGTCACTGTCCGCTGTTGATACGTGCTATTAATTACGACAGTGTCGATTCTCTCACCTCGCATCTGATTCGCGTGATCGATCGGCCGACTATATCGCGGAAACGCATCGAGGACACCACATATATAACATCGACGTGCATGGTACTCGGCTCCTGGGGAACTCTTCAGCCGATGCATATGTTGATTCGGCCCGATGTGAGTGTAGGCACGTGCGTGTGTGTGCGTATACACATACATATATATATACATATATGTATACGTGCGCACCGCAAGAAAGATAAGCAAAGACAATGTATCGCATCAGCCGTCCGTAAGATATTTCCAGCAGTCGCTCCTTTTTCACCGCTCCCTCCGCCCTCTCGCCCTTAGCCTCCGTGTCTCACCCCGCAGCAGCTACCTGCTACTCTAGCATCCCGGAAGATCCGCCGTGGAAAGACGGATACGTCAAGAAGTAAAGTCAGAATCTTATTTCCCGAGACGCTTCTTCCTCGTGCCTTTTCTTCTCGGTCGCCCCGCCCGGGCCGTCCTTTCTCTTTTCCTTTTTTTCCCCTCTTCTTTTCTTTTCTCTCTCCGGCTGTCTCGCTTGTTTCGCCTCGCTCCCCCGGCCGTCCTGCTCGCGAAAAGACGGAATCACGCGTCAAAACTGTAGGATGCAGACGTGTAAACCCCAGAGTTGACAGTCTCCATGGATATCGCGCGTGGATGTTACGTACGCAGGCACATTGCATACGTACAAACCGAGACGTCCGTCACCCGGACGAGCTCGTTTCCAAAACGGAAAGACGATATTTTTCTTTCCCGGCGAGACCGGGGGGAAACGGGACTTCAGTGTGAGGTAACACAGACGATTAGGATGAAGGTATTCTGAGCGACGGAGTTTCCCAAGTTTCCGTCGCATGATAATGTTTTTACATCCGAATCGCATGTTTTCCCGCTCTAAAGGCAGCGGGCTCATAATTAACCCACCGACGATGTTGCGATGTTACCGTAATTATTTGGGTATTTCGTACGACAACTTTGCCCAAGATAGGATGGCCCCTCGACGCTCGTGAATTAATATTCGCCGGCGAGATATCCTTGGGCCCGGCTGTGTGATATACAGCTCGCCACGGACTGTTTCGCCGATTGGCGGCGGTAAAAACACGCACAATGTGTACCCCGGGCTTATTGATTCGCGGGGTATCAGTCAGCTGGCGCTGCCATGGAAAAGCAGCGATTAAAATTAAGTGGCCATACGTACGTACACGGCGACGGCCTTGGCGCGTCGTGAATAATTGCCGCGTCTACGGGCGAGTCTTCTCGCCCGTGAGAGAGAGAGAGAGAGGGAAAGCTCCCCCACGGGCGTTTTTCAGGGAACCCTTTCACCCCCTCGCTTAAGGTTTTAATATCGCTCGCCGGCCGGCGAGGGTATAATGGGCAGTTTAATGAAAAACGAGGTCATTCTTTTACAATTACGTCTTGCCGAGAGCGGCGAGCGCGATAATTTCGGACGCGTCCAATACGTCGACGGGCAACGCGTAGCTGAGGGAACGCGTCGTCACGAGCGGACGGACAGATAGATAGGGTGGGAGTACCCCGTGTCGTTTGCGAGGCCCGATTAGAGAGCGGCGCATTAATAAAACCGTTGTAGCTTTTGCGCGGCGCTTTCGCAAAACTGAAATCCATCCGCGCGTCGGGCATCGGCCGGCCCAATAATAGAATACCGTCCATCGCAAATAGAGAGTGAGAACGATCGCTCAAATAAATCGCCAGGTTGTAATCGATGCGGTCGATCCTCCCCTACGTATATATATATATATATATATATCGGGCTCGAATATCCCACCCCCGACGGCATCCCGATGGCAAACAGGTGCGCCGTATCTGATCACGCATTAATCCAGCGCGAATCCGTGAGCGAGAGCAATTCGGTGACTTAATTAAACCAATTAATTCCACGTAGTGTAACGACCACCGTGAAACTTCCAATATCTGAGAACGAGCCGGTAACCCGGATCCACGCGGTGGTAGTCGATTTCCAGGCGGTTCCGGAATCGCTTTGACCCCGTTACTATTGCCGGGGGCGGCCGGGACAAGTATCGATTTGCAAAGTGCCGAAGTTTTGCGCGAAAACGAGTCGCGTGGCCGAACGCCCGTTCGCACCGGTGGATTTTTACCGCACCTTTTTACTCGCGTGAACTTTCGCAGCGCGTATGTATCGGGGTCGAATGATTAATTTAACGTTATTACGTAATGCAACGCGAACGAATATATCAAACGAATAAATTGGAGCGGTAACGCGATGAAAAGTCGCGCGTCCGGGCGCTGAAGTAGCGTGTTAATCGAAGCACGAGAGAGGCCGCGCTTAATGCTCGCGGCAAATTTGCCGCGGGACTCGCGACCATCGGGGATTCGCGCGACTTGGAAAACAATCGATTAACAAATATCCCCGGTTTAATTAATTCAATCGCAATCAGAGCGGGCGCGTGCGAACGCACGGGCGAGAGCGCGCGTTATTAAATTTTCGTCGCCGCTAGCCGCCTGTCGGCTTCGCCTCGTCGTTGTAATTTCGGCCGTCCGCCTGACACAATTTACGACCTTCGACGGCGTATTAATACATTTCTTGACCGCTGCCGAGAGGGGGGGGGTGGAATTACTTGGCGAACCGACCGCGCAGTAATCGCACCGCCACGTGACGCGGGGGTATTTCGCCGAGGGGGAAACGGTCGCGAGGCTCTCGCGAGGGTAGGTAAGTTAGCGAGGGTCTACGACCCACCCTTATAATTTGATGTTGCGTGTTATTAAAGGCCCATTAAAACTCTCCGTGCATCTACTAATTACCCGCACGCGGAGTACGCGGCGGCGTTTAATCGATATTCGTAGTCTCAGCGATGCGACGAGAACCCCGTTCTACCATTCAACGCCGCCGACCTCGCGCCGACCCCATCGGCGGTGGCGGTTCTACGCTAACGGCCTACCGTAGGACGTCCGTCCTCCATAATAGCGTGACAACGACAGCGGGCAAGAGTTTATCGATTTCGCGCGGGCAGCCGGTGCGTTTCGGATAATCGCCGATAATCATCCCTTCTCGTACGGCCGGCGATTTTCCGACTTCGTAATTATTGTAATGGACGTCCATTTTTGTTTTTTTTTTTTTCTCTCTCTCTCTTTCTCTCACTTGCAGCATGCAAACATACGGTTTTGGAGAGACGCTCGGCGCGCACACATCGCCGAATCCCCGATTTAAATCATATAGGGGAACCTGCAGTTTTTTCAAAGCGGAATTTCCCTCCTCCTGTTCGATTCTGTTCCGCGATGGCGACCCAGTTTCGCACAATATCGCAGAGTCTCGTTACTTTCACGCTCGCAACGCGATCACGGAGCTTAGTTCATTTCCACGCTGTTATTCGACGCGTTCGTCGTGCGCGCGCCAAAGTTTTATGAATCCAGCGACGTAAGCGATAACGTCGCGCAGAAATTACCAAGTCGTTACTCGCGCGCGAGTCGAAACTGCTGCCGGGGAGGGTGAGAGTTGCGAACTTTAAGTGTCGTTAAACGGTGAAAAAGGAAGTGGAGAACGTCGCAGTCGGAAATGTAATGAATCGAACAGAGCGGAGAGAAGAAGGGCTGAGAAATGTACGGCAGCTTCGGGATAAATTAATTCGGAAGAACCGAGCGTTCTCACGATCGGAATCGACGAGTTTAAGGGCCTTCGGCGTTTCCACGAGTGGGCGAATCGCACGGGGAAGGAAGGCAGCTCCTCTCACCGGCATTCGTCTTTGCGCGCGCCTCACTTATTTACGTACCCGCGTCGTCGTGACTCATTTAAAAAACGGCCCGTCTCACGTTATTATGTTTATTTAACGATCTTACCTTTAAATACGGAGGCTACCGCGCGGGAGTGACGCAACGAATGCAAACGCGATGCGCATATATTACGTTTTTTTCGTTAATAAAAATCGGAATATGCATAACATCGTAACGGTAATAAACGGCGGGTTCGTGTATATTTCCTATATTTATTACACACGGCGTGCATATCGAAAGTGCCGATGAAAATTTTAAAAGCGCCGAGCCGTCGGAATTTCCCGATAAACTCGGGCCGCGTTTTCCGCGAGAGCATCGCGCGCCCGGGACTTTTCGATACAGCGCGATGGAGGGGGAAATGGGGGGGGGGGAATTAGAGGCGCAAATTGCGAGAAGAAGTATGCGCTTCCGCGATTTATCGCGGGAACGTTGAAAACGTGAACGTACGTACCGGCATGTCGCTTCACCAGCGATGCCCGAGGTGGTGGAGCGCTCTGTCTGTTCCGCGGAATATCGAAACAGGCATCGATACGCGTCGAATAAAGTTTCGCGCAAAACGGTCCCGCATATACACAAGCGCAATATTGATTCTGCTTAATGAACGTTTTACTTTAAACTACCCGGAGAGCGGACGCAGGACGCAATAAAAATATCTCTCGTCATTGAGGCAATTGAAGCGGTAACGCGGCACGCCGGAGCGATATTCTCATTCGGTCATGTAAACGCCCGCGCCGAAAGTTATACGGAATAATGCATAAATAAACCGGGCGCGCAGCGGCGACGACGGTGTTTTCATTCAATCACACTCGATCCAGCGGGTCTTGTCCGGGATAGAGGAGAGGGGATAAATGCCAAGCGGCGATAAATTACTCCGACCTCCGAAGAAAATTTGAATGTCGCTGCGACTCGTCGCGAACTCGTCGAGCGAGATTGCACCTCGAATTGAACGAACGAACGAAAATACCGCCTGGCCTATATACGTCGCAGAATCCTCATTAATCGCTAGATACGTCGCGATATCTGCGATCTTTCCCGAAGAAGACGCCGGCTCGTTAGGGGCCGGCAGAAGGAAGAGAGAAGAGAGGAGAATCGTTATCTTTCCGCGCAATTTCCATATATCTCGGCGCGATAAATGCCGCGCGCGCGCGCTCTCTCTCGCGAGGAACGATCCGCCGACAAATAAGCTTCGAGCTTCTTTTTTTTTCTTTTTTTTTTCTTTATCTGGGCCAATGAAAGCGAGGGCGAATGCTTCGGAAGCGAGTCGATAGTTCGATAAGTTCCACGACAACGAGCGCACCTTACGGAACCTTAGCACGCAATCACGAGGTCCCGCGCGAATGGAACTTTTACGAGGTAAAACCGGTCGAATCCTATCATCACGTCGTTTGACTTAAGCTCGTATCTTTCCTCTTTTCTCTTTCTTCCTCCCCCCCCCCCTCTCTTTCTCTCTCGCGAAAAGAGATATCGATACTTTATTAGGTAGGAAATATACTTCGCTCATAAAATACGTGATTCAGAAAGTTCGGCGTCGAATCAGCTATTATGGCAATAACATCGCTCCCGGTCTATCAGTTATTCGCCGGATACGGGAAGACATTAAACGCTCGCCGACGTAGATGAGCTCGTAAAACTGCGAGGTGTTTCGCGCCAAAGAAACATCTCCCAAGAATACCATTTGAATATCATTCGAAAGGAGGCAGGGGGGAAGAGCCGCCGAGCACTTGTATCTATTTCGTTCGAAAGCACTTATGCTAATGCACCTCGGCAAGTTATCGTTAAACGAATTCGGACAAGGAAGGGGCCGGGAGGGGGTGGGAGCGGGCTCGGCGATACGGGGGGAAGAGCGCGACCGTAATTTTTGAAAATCGCATCCGCACGAATAGCGCCCCTCCCCCCAAAAAAGAAAAATTCATCGTACACCTCAAGACTAAACTGTTCGCGTGTAAAGCACGAGCACGGTAAATCGATTCCGAGACCTGCGCGCCGAGTCATACCGTATATCTCGGCGTCGACGATAAAACTGTCTTGACCCGGGTTACAGATAGGTTTTGTACGTTCCTGGAAAGAGGTCCGCCCTCGCGAGAATGTTTTTAACTTTGAAATATTCCTTCATATCGCCCGGACGTGTACACAGGTTCATCATCGCCGTGGATTTATGGCGTGTAATTAAGAATGGTGGCGGCGCCTTAAGGTAGTGTCACGGTGCGACGTTGCTTTCATCTTAACGGAAAGAAATGGATACAGGAGAGGCGCTTATACTCCCTCCCTCCCTCCCCCCCCCTTATCTTTGAGGTGCCCCCGGAGTGTCGTGCGATGAAAAGCGTCACGATGAATTTGTATTTTTATACGTTGCATATTTTATACACACGTGTATTTGCACGCGTGCGTATATCTCTCGGCGTAGAGATAACGAACGTCGATATAAATTATTTGCAAACCGACGCTTATGCGCCGTATGACGTGAATATCGCGAGTATGCAATAACGAGGAGAAATAACCGGCAGTTTGCGTCCCGCGAAATGGATTGCCGCTCCGCGACGAGACATGAATATTTAAAGTAGCAGCCCGCTTTAAAAAATTCACGTTGCAATTAAAAAAAAAGCCGTGTCTTCCAATACGCACACACACGCACGATCGGGGGCGAGAGGGGGGGAGCGTTTGCCAACTTTATTACGCGCGCGTTGTTTGCGATAGACCATGGCGCGTTTAACCGCGAGATCGGTGGGCACACGCGATTTAACTGAAAATAGCATGCGCACCGCCTACGCCTCGAACAAATGGTTCCGTTGGTTACCGGCTACGGATCATCGCTTTTCCGAGGGAACCGCAAATGAATTGTATCGTAGCGTTCGCGCAGAAACCAGCGGAGTTCCCCGCGGGAAAGGAAAAGAGAGAAACGCTACAAACGAAGGGATTAGCCGTTAATCCTAACGTTGGCTTTTTTACTTTCCAACCGGTGCCGCCGCTACGCGTCTGGTTGCGTAGCTTTTTCCAGATTCGCTCTCGTCGAAGCCGGCTCGCTCCGATCGATCGTGAAATCTCTCCGCGAGGTATCCACGCGTTACGGACGACTCTGGCGGATGAAATGGAGCGATGATGGGACGCCGCCGAGGTTTCGCGAGCCAAGGTGCTCGAACGCGTAAAAATATCGCGACGCAGGTTAGCTCGGCCGATTAGCATCGCTCTTTTGAACGTTATCGCCGTCCCGAAGGAACTCTCTATCGAGGTAGGAAAGCTGGTGGCAACGATATCAGTCGGCGGTAGTTGCGTTGATGGTACCAGCGGTGCCGCCTCCGTCGGAATTTTCCTCGCGCCCACCATCGTGGCGGAAAAGCGAATAGCAAAAGCAAACACGGGCAGAACTCCGCACGCTCCGACCTCTGGCTCAACGAGAAAGAAAGGTAGAGGGAGAGCCGCTTCCCCCGGTTCGCCTCCGCCATTTTCCATCCCCGGCGGATCGGAATCTGTGCCAATGGATGCTGCCACCTCTCTCTCTGATCTTATTCGCCGGGAGCTGGCGGAAAATGTGAAAAATTCCTATTAAGGGATTCCAATAGGGCTCCGCGGGTGTCGGGGACATAAAACATAATATTATTTCCGGAAAGCGGCGGTGCGAGAATTCAATTTAGCCCGGTGGCACATAATATAATGCCTCTTCCAACCACTTCCGTCCTTCTCTGTCACCTTCGGCCGCGAGCGTCTTCCTATCTCGCGGTGTCCGCGGCTTCCCTTCCGCTCCCGCTAGTTTCGCCGAGTTCGCCTTAGAACGAAACCGCCGGGAACGTTTGTTCGCGCGAGTAGCGCTTCCCCGCGCATTTATACGGCCCGGAGAGATTTAATCGGGCCCATATAAAAGCCTGCGACGTTTGACTTAGAACATTCTGAACATATCGTTCTTGCGGTTCCCGAATGGAACGGCCGACTTAACCCACCCACCGTCGCCGATTCCCGAGTGCATCCGATTGTGCGAAATCCTCTCGCGTTAAACCAAGCATTAATACAGTTGCGAAAGAACGAGTGTCGTCAGCGAGCGGGAGTCGCAACTGCGACTCATCGAGGCTTCGCGGAGTTTTACCGACTCGCATTGTTTGAGTTTATCTCGAAATAACAGCTCTGACTGAAATATACGCAGGGAGTATAAGCAGCGGTTTATTTCGTCGCGTCACGAGTACGTCGCACTTCGCTCGAGCAAAGCGGGATTAATACCTTCTAGATCCAGTTGACTGAGTGGCAAATGCGATCAATAAATAAACGGTAATGCCGCTCGAGTTTCCCCCGATTATTCTCCTTTTCGCGCCTCCCCCCGGCACTCGGCAGCCTTCTCCCCTCCTTTCCGTCGATATCGAAAATTTTGCACTTCCGACTGTCAGGCGATTTCGAGCCGGGAAACAAATCCAATGCGGGAATGGTTGTAGCAGGAAGCTTCATATTCAGCAGTAGTCATGCTGGAGAGAAATATCCTTATAATACATGCAGCGTAACGCGCGTTGCGATTTTTTTTTTAACGATCCGCGCGTCCGTTCGTTGATCGAGCGACTACTGGTGATTATGACGGCGCGTAAAGCGTAAAACCTTCATGCTGTAGCGCGATCGCGTTAGCGCGATACGTATCGCACTTTTTCCACACCGAGGTGTCTCTCGACGTCGATAACGATTTCCGTTAAACGATGAAAAAGAGCGGGCACGTTGCCGCTGCCGCCAGCCGCTGCTGTTGCTGCCGAAAAAATGTATATTTGTTCGTAATTCGACTCCCGTCTGTAATTGTACACCCATAGTTGGGAGTCGATGAAATATCGTTAACTCGGAGGGCGGACGCACTAGTGGGGATCGAAGCCATTAACCTCGGTCTGGAGCAACCCCGGAGCGGCTTACGCACCACTAAATAATTCCAGGACGCTCTAAGAAGCTCGAAGATCGGTGCGGAGCTTATCGAGACGAGAATCCTCGAAACGTTCCTTAACGGTCGATCTTCCTTAACGGGATATCTACTACCCTTCCCGCGCTAATCTTTAATTCCACAATCCCATTTACTCACTCCATTTGCACCGGTGTCAAGGGATGAGTGTTAAGCCACCAAGACACTTGAACGATATAAACTTAAGGAAGAGAAAGAAAGAGAGGAAGAGAGAGTGAGAGAGAGAAAGAAAACTTTAAACATTGATAGCATAAAATCAAATACGTGATTGATTCTCGGGTCGAAATTTTCATTCTATATTAACCTCGCAGATTACATCGAACTTTAAAGATTAATGGAAAACTTTAAAGTATCATAGTGCACGGGCTAATGTCCTTTGATGCTACAAATAGTTATTTACACTGCAAATCCAAATATGTTATTTTAGCTGAGGCTTCTCTTATATATTTCTTGCCGTTTTAAATCACGCCATTTAACACGATTAAACGTTTTAAGTGACGTGACCTAAAACGGGAAGTAACATGTAAAATAAGTTTCGCTCAAATGTGTCATTTTTAGACGTTTATGTGTGAAAAATAGCACCTGGATTTGCAGTGTGCTATAATTTTCTCCGTACATTGAAGAGCTTATTTAAGAATTATTTAATATTCGATCATTTCGAGACTTTACTTATATTTAATTTATTCTTAACTTCAATGGCAATGTATTAATTATGTAACTTCATTAACTCTCCAAATAGAATGTTGTAATGAGCAAATATAAAATAATCCAATAGAGATGAATAATTATAGTTGTTCGTATAATAGAAATTTTCATCTTCATTAGTTCTTTATTATTATTTTTCATTAAAATTGTAATGGATTATAAAATTCAAAAGGAATAGAAAAGAAATAATTGTAAGCGTCGACGCCAAATACCATTATATTCTATATTCCATCCTGAAGTTAGCTATATATAATTATCGTGTGACCGGAGTCGACGCTTTCACATAGAAGTACGGAAACATAGAGTTAATTAATGATGACACGTTGACCAACGACGATTATTGAATGCTACAAACAACTCTTGTGACACATATCGCGTATACAACCTTCCTGATAGTTTTTACCGCCTCGGAAATCCGGAATTTTTTTGGCAACATCAGTTGTGATTGTTCGGCCTCCGATTGTGCGCGATAGGGGATGACTTTGCTCTTCTTGTTGATCGCCCTGATATTTTACTCGTGCGTCGCATATTTTTTCGTGAACGAGTCATTACGTTCCGAGCCGACGAGCGGCACATACCTCGACGCAGAGCACGTGTATCGGTGAATTAGTTATCACTCTCGTCGGACGACTGAAATGTTTTGTCGGCTCTTGAAATATTTAATCGAACTCTGGTCGACATCGCGTTAATTAACATTTGTTTCTTCGATCAAAACGTGTCTACGTGAGTGTCAGTGTGAGTGTTAGTGTCAATGATGCAAGCGAGCATCCGGAGCTGTTACGATATAACAGCTGGGTGTAGAATCGGGAAGCCAGGATGGAGGATATAGGCGCGTCAAATCATTTATTATGCGATGTGTTTCCAACTTCAACAAATATCGGATAAACTTATCAAAAATAAAAAGATACGCAAGTCGAAATTTTGAATCTACTCACCACAATAACCGACATTTATAGTCCGTAATCATTTAATAAATAATAATAACTTCATGAATCTCTGATTATTCGTTTGCCTATAAAATTTTATGCAAAATATTACGCAACAAAGATTATCGGTCCAAATAGCCGAATAACGATTCATGAATATAAATCTGTGATTAATTATAAACTTAATGGAAAATTGCTAAATAATTTATAGCAATGAATACCGACTTTAGTCTCGCAAATGCTACAATTTGCTTCTCTAATAATGCTTCTCAGGAGCGAGATTTATCTTGAATCTGTCAACGCTTTCTTCACTTTCTGTACAGTCTTACATCCCGGGATTTCCTATTGGTTTTTTTAATCTCGTCACGAGTTTCTTCGTGATTTCAAAGTACACTACAAGTATGCTTCATCTTGTCGCGCGCAATCCGTTTTTTTATACTATAATTAATATGCTTCCTATAAATTTCCGTTGGGAAAATATCTCAGCTGGACGTAAATGGCGACATTATACGCGAGTTAGAAACAATCGCGTGACTGTGTGATGGCGCGACGCGCAATTTTCAATTAACGACTTCACAGCGTCTCGTAGTCTGTCAATAAAATTTATAGTGATTTTCGTACTCGCACGTACAGCGTATGTGTTCTCAAAAGCGTAATGAATTTTGTTAACTATGTGCATACAGCAGCAGCTGGCTGATCTAGGCTGTAATGAATTGCACACATACACACACACAGGGAAATATCGAACACGGTTATAGTACCTTCATTGCTCAAAGCAACGTAATAGGAGCGTTAAAAAGCGTTATTTCCAACGAGACGGTGTACTTGTTTCCGATAGATGGCGAGAGAACTTAAATTGTAGCGCGTGCAAAGAGATTCGCGCGCGTCGGTCCTTGATGTTGAAGTGACACTTTACGTTGTACGTAGCGAGACGCAAAATAATCATCGGGAATGCATTTGCGACGCTGACAGGTATTCAGCGACTCATCGATATTCCGTTGCAACATTCATTCATGCATAATGGTAACTTCGTGTTGTGTGTATACGCCAATAATTTAAGAGAGTACCGTTTCGGATCACAGAAAATTCAACGATCGGCGGGGAAATATCCTTAAAATAATATAGCTTTCGAAGTATCGCGATCTCTCCCTTTCTCTCTTTTCTTCGTTGAAAATTAATGATTTCCGTTTCCCGCGATATTTATAAATACTCCTATCGGCGTATCCGAAGCAAATAAACGATTCTCGGCATCGTTGCTTCAAAGGAACCGCAAAGCGAGTCGGTATTAGCAACAACGCTAGTCAGAAATATGATATTTTCCTCGAAGGCCATCCGGTGGCGCGTCTACCTAGCCCGGAGCCAGATTTGTCGGAGAAAGTAGCCTTTCCCAGGACGAAGCGAATATCGAATTCCGATAAAAGGAAGTAACGCTTTGAGGACCTTTCGCTTTAACATAAGCAATTCGAAGCCCAAATGGCGGCCCACGAGAGAGAAACGCCGCGTTTGTTGAAGTTCCCGAAACGTTCCGACGCGTCGCGTTTTCGTTATTTCGCGAAATTTGTGCGGACGCACACGAGAGAGAAAGAGAGAGAAAAGGAAAACGAATAATGAGGAAAATACGATACATTCGGATCCGTAGGAAAGAAACAACGATTCCAACGAGCGAAATAATTCGTATTATGAGTGGGTGAGGCATACGCTCAGTCAGCCGCGGTATTTTGGCCCCGCCTATGCCCTTTCGTATTTTACAATTACGGTAGTTTTATGAGTTTCAGAGCCCGCGAGCTCGGGGCGGACTTCTGCCAACTTGTGATTGCGCAAGTTTCTAGTTTACGAGTGCGGACTGTCGGGTTATCTGTCTGCGATTCTCCTACCTTCAAGGCAGTCCGTACGCATGCACACGTACGTACCGTATTTACCGCGGGCATTAATCGCGCGGATCGCGAGCGAGAATGTTAACTCGCCCGCGGATCACGACGCGGTGCGCGATCACTCACTGGCGCGACGCACCACCGGGGGGAATTCTTTTCTTCCGCCTCCTCCTCCCCGTCGCTATTTAAAAATCGTCGCCGGTCGCGAACACAGGCGGACACCGTAATAAAACGGAGCCGTGGAAATTAACCGGCGCGTCGTTCGCGAATGCGCCGCCGATCGTCACGGATACGTTCTTTGTTCGTCGAGCGATGTCGAGCGGCGCTAACGAAGCGGCGTCATAATGAGGTGTGACACGGGGGTGGTGCTGGTGTTAGTCGTTCGGGGTGGCCTGAAGGACTGCTTCAGACACCCCTGCGAGCGCGTTGCACAAGCGTCTGGCGGGGGTTCGCGGGTTCCCTCCCTACGGCGCGAACGGAACACTGAAACGACTCTAAAAATACTGACGTGCGCGCGTGTGCGTGCCTACGCACACACGTACGCGTCGCATATGCTGTTATAACCTGCCGCATCGGGGAAGCCTCGAGGGTGTCGAACAAGCAGATTCGATACAAGTCGGCTGGGTTGCGCCTCGGCTGCGCAACGATACCTTCCGATAACATCGATTCGCCGCTATTTCTCGTCCATAGTCGGGGTAGCTCCCTTCGTCTCGTTTCGCCCTTCCGAACGCAGCCGTTGATGAAATGCCGTCCACCGGCCGATCGATCGATCATGAAGATCAAGTGGATGCCTCTGTAACGCGAGGCGAGCGAACGTACGTGAATAGCACGTTGCGCTTTCGTTCGGCCGGCGGGCTAAGCATTCGCTCAGTGTCGCCACTTCGAGATCAAACAGTGGATATGGCACCGAAAATAAATATAATTATCCGTCAGTGTGCCGGGTGAAAACCGGTGGTAATGTTGACCTCGTTGCGTCAATGTGCTTACTCGGAGTTAAAAGACGTCGAAAATGCGAATGACTCGCGTTTATTGCGAGACGGTTTCCCCAGCGCCACTCGCAGAGCGCGAAGCCGACGACGAATTGAGAGCCGAGCGAGCGCAGTGCGACCGAACTCTCTCCTACCGCCCGTAACTGCGAACGCTTTTCCCGCCGTGCGAAATCATCATCGCCCTTTCTGCGACTCTCTTCGATTTGCGTTCCTCGGCGCAGCTGCGAGCACCTGAGACAAGAGGCGAGACGGGCGAAAATGCAAAATCGTCGCTCGACCCGCTTGTGTTCCGCGACGACCCGGCGAAACCCGATTTGACGTTTGTCTGCTCCACCGCGCATTGTCGGATGAGCGAATGGCCGGGGCGAAGAAAGGCAAAAGCGCCGGAGTATTTTCAAGAATATTGGATGCATCTGAAAAGTCCCGGGAAAAGTAGTGAGCACCGTTTGTAAGAATGACGTATGAATGTCTCCCATCGCGGAATATATCAGAATATATTGCGCTGTTCTTGCGAACGTCGCCCTCGTGCGCGCTCATCTCGGCGTAACAGCGTTTGTTCCGGGGACGAGGATCTTTTTTTCGTCGTCGAAGTCATTCGAAGCTTTAATTAATTTATAAATCCCGGTCGTTCCGATAATTCGCACGGCGTAAATTACACTCGCCGCCGGCGAAATCGGTGCGTATTTTAATTGGAGGTCACGAGGCGTATCGATTTCGTTGCTCGCCGACTGCCGTTGTTACCGGGCGCGGATATCGAAGAGAGACGTTCGCGTAGCGCTGATTTATTTCATCGTCATCCGCTACATTAAATGGGGGAGCAAGGCCGTCGACGAGTGCGAGGAGCAATGCCGTTAATGAGACACTTTAATTAATACACCTCTGCCCGTGGTGGACCCTCTGTCCTCGCCGAAAAGCTTTTCGACAGCTTTTGATCTCCGGGCTCGCAAGCACGCTGGTATCTCGCTACGTTTCATTCCACCCGACGGGATGGAAATCGAACTTCGCCGGGCGATCGGTCGGTCACTCGCTCGCTCGCTATTCGTTCGTCGCGGAAAATCGCGTGTCTTGCGCACCCTGAACGAGGTAAACGTTCATTTGAGATCTCACCCGAGTCGAAATTTTGGCCCTGTATTAAGCCTTTAATCCTACAACATAGTAGGAGCTAAGGTAGTGAAATATACTCGATTTCAATTCTAATAATATAATATAACCCCCCTACTTTGACTCAGACGATGTCTTAAATTTCCATTTTCGCTGTTTTAGCGTTAAAATCGGATGATGAAGGTAACGTTAAAATTCAACCTGTAGAATTAAAAGTCCGAAAGAGATGTTAAAAAGTATCAATATTGTCGAAGTAGGTTTTTATTAGCTTATAGGCCGTCTAAGTGGGCGCAAACTATCCTTAAGAGCGTCAGAGTAGCATCAAAATTTCGACTCTGGCAATTGATACGATTTACCTGCGGTCAGACGTCGTCGGGATTTACAGCTGAAATATACTACCAATTCAGGTGTGCAATTTTACACATTTGTGTGTATAAAATCGTGCGGTCACTTCTTACGCATTTTGTACGCGTGTTACTGTTATGATTTTTCACACACAACTGTATAAAAATTACACTGTGTACACACTGCGAATCCAAGTGCGTAATTTTTAGACACTTATGTGTGAAAATCATAGTAGCAACGTGCGTGTGAATTCATAACAAGTGCCTACACGGTTTTACATATGTGTGTAAAATTACACATTTGGATTTGCAACATACATCGCGTGCCGCATTATGCGATTTATCTCGCTCGTCCGCTGAAAATAATGTATGCACACGTGTGCTGCTTATATTAATTTTACAAACAACTGCGTGCAAATGTTTGTTTATACAGTTAACATCCACATTTTCTAACGTGAGGAGCGTTCTTAGCATTTGCGCAAATTTCGTGTGCCACGAGCAATGGTTATTAGGTCGTGTTTGTTCGCACATTTGAACGTCTAACACCGCCATACGCTATTTCACGATCGTAAATATTACATTAATATGTAATGTCACTCGTAACTGCCACTCGGTGCTTTTACAACGCTGCTGGAGTGACGCGAACGCGTTACAATCGCGACGCGAGCCGTGATACGGTCAGTGTCCCATAAACTTGCAATTTCAGCGTACGTTCGTCGCGGATGATCGGACGGTCAATTTTTCGTGCATTATGTTGCACGAAGTCCCTCGTACAAATTGGAAACGCGAGCGTGCGCTCCTCGTTCCCGTGGATTCCCGTTGCCGGGTAACCAATGAAAACAGCTGACGCTGATTCCGATAACGTTATCTAGAGCTCTATTACTGATCAGCGCATAATTAGTAGTCGCACCACGTTAGACCGGAAGCGTGTTAAACTGCGATCTATTTTTCGAAATCAACTGTGCGCGTACCACGTAACGAGAACGATCGCATCAAGCGGGGAAATCGGTCTTTGAAATATAAAATCTCCCATTCAGACTGGTAGGGTTTCGCGAAACACTCAATATTTGTTGCAGACGATTTATCATTAAATTGAAATTACAATTGTGGCAGCGGCGCATTAATAACACTAAACGTCGTATTTCGGAACGAAGTTCGCGTTCTTACAACGAAATCACAAGAAAAGAGGATTATGTCCGTCGCCCGGGTTAATGCACTCATTCAAAAATAATGTTTGTTTCCCAAAGTCGACCCCTAAGAAATTTTCCCAAGTAAGTTTTACAACGGCCGACGAACTTCGGGCCGAGAGAGACAGAGCTCTTCGGCGAGGTGAGGTTGCGCGCTCACTACAAGTATCGAGGAGGGAGAGAGTCCGTCGCATTAATTATTCCGGGTTCTCATGCTTCGGAAGTTTTTCATGCACGACGATAATGAGCGCGCTTTCGCTCGAAACTGACGCTGTGGCGAGCAACAGTGGATTATTACCGTTGCTGCGGACGGAATAATTCCGTCGTTTAGAAGGATCGATAGCCATGTGGCTGCTGCCTGCGGGGATCTTTCGGAAGACCCCACCCTCTCGCGCCGCCAATGATTCGCGTCTGAACTCGCATGTGTAAACGCCTAACGCCGAGAAAGTTTTAAGTTATATAAATGTCGTCATATTAGAGGTCGCATACAGGAGAAGTTATCGGTATAAATACGCGAAAAGAAAAGTCGAACGGGAGAAGATAATCGTTGGAGGTCAGAAAGAGACGTTATCATTTAAATAATGCGATCAAGAAAAGCGAGGGACTGCTTTTGTTCTTGAGGACTGGGGGGGACTCGGTTCGTGGCTTATTCGGTTTTGATATAAAGTGAGGGGCTAGAGAGAAGCATATGTATTTTATTTATTCCGTGTTTTAATCGCTCCTATTAAAATGGTCTTTCTTGATTGAGGTCCGGTTTATAAAAAGAGCCCTCACGACCATCCTCGGACGAAAAAAGGAAAAAGATAAATTCGCTCGCACACGTTTCTCGACGTTGGAAGAAGCAACGACGTATCTACCGCGCCGTCCCGTCGGTTATGTTAATCTCGTATCGAAAATTACTAAGCCCCGCTAACGTTCGATAAGCCCGTAAACCGACGCTCTGCCCGGAGCATAATTAGTCCCGCTACAATATGCATACAGCATCAAACTTCACCGTTGCGTTACGCAACGCGTAAACACATACATACGCACGCACGTGTCTATCCCCTTCGCCCTCACGGTTATGTGCACCCGACAAAAGACGCGCAGTCTAGCGACGAAATTTGCGCCATATATGACACAAACGCCCGTGCACATTAAGCATACACAAGGAGAATTAGGAGCATTTATCTGCGCTTAACGCTGAGTACGCGCCGCGAATGTAAACCGTCTAGTCTGCGGTCTAGTCGGCGCGCAGTCGACGTAGATGAACACAGCCATGGACGATATTCGACGAGATCTATCCGCGAAATTTCTCCCGGGTTTATCGAAGTCGCGCCTCCGCGGGGTTAGTTATATCAGCCGGGTCGAACACGATCGCTTTTAACGTCCTCTCTCTTATCCTTTCTACTATTCACAACTTCTGATTCTCTCTCTTTCTCTCTTCGTCTCACCCACATGCACATACACCGCATTCTCCCTCTCTCTCTCTTTCTCGATCGTTTCACGCTGCGCCTTCCCAGACGTGCCCTCCGCTCCCTCCTCTTCCTCACTCTTCCCCGCTGCAGGAATGATAGCCGCGGCGGATCCAGGTCGCGCGTAAATTTCCGGAATCTTAGCTGATTTATCACCGCTTGAAATATAGGTTGCTCGCCGGAAGGATGAAAGCCTGGCGCGTTCACAGGTCATGGCACAGTTTGCCTTCCACCCCCGTCCCAGCGGTTCCATCATCGTTTACTATCGCGGCGGCGAACACACCACGTTGCTCTCTCAGCCCGGCGTTAGCCCGTACAGAGGCGCCGCCGCGCGGTAAACGGCCCGCTGATTCCGACCCAAGGTGAACCGGTGTTTTTACAAGGGGTTGATTCAGGGAGGGTCGGCGCGCGAGAAACCCGGGTGGGATGCGGCGAGCCTTAGCCGACAGACGCGGCTAAGGATTTGCTAGGCAAACACCATCGCGGTGTTACGATAACAAATCACTGCGAGCCGGCTTTCGCCACCGACGAGCCGACGGATCCGCCGCTCGAGTCTCGTGTTCCATCGTGTTGCGGCGAGGGAGAATATCCGGTTTCCGAGTGATACGAGCGCGCGAGCTCGGTTGACCGTTTCGGCCCGTTTTCGCGTCGGGAGGGTGCGCGATGAGTGTGCACAGATATTCTCAGCTCTCGCGTAAAAGAGGGGAAAGAACGGCAATGCAAGAACTCGTTACGCTCTTTTCCACGCTCGCGGCTTACTCGCCGTACTGCGAGCACGATGTTGGTAATTTGCGAATCGTCGCACCTTCCGGAGAGAGAGAACTCCCGCCAATCGTCGGAGACCGAAGGTACCGGATGTTCATCGTAAAAAAACGTAAATTCCACGGAAGCGAAGGCGCAGTCGACGCACGTATTCCATCAAGAGCGCAGCCCGGAAGCTGGCGGAAGGGTCGAAGTAGGGTCGCCGGAACCATACTTTACAACGGCGTGCCACGGTGGGGCCAAGATAAATGTACTCCGAATCGAAATGCGTTCGAGCCGCCAAGGAGAGGGCCAATGTCATTAAGGCCGCCTTTATCGGTCACATTCGGCGCGATTTAGATCGACGTCCCGCGATAAGATTCAGCCGGTCTTATACAGGCGGTATTGCGCGAAACGATTGGAAGCAGTTAAGGGGGGAAAGAATGATGCATATCGGAGTGGGGATGCTATTTCTTTCGTGGTAATCTAACCGATATCCATCGTCAGTAACGCGTCGTATGTACAAACGAATGCAACGCGCGACTTTCCCCTTCGACGCGGATCTCGCGTTACGCGAGATACGCGCGTTTCGCCTGGTGGTTCTCGTATTCGCGCTAAGAGCCGACTTTAACGATTTGTCGCGCGCTCACGCACGCGAAATGGCTGTCGTTTTTTACACGACGAGAGAAAGAGAGAGAGAGCGGCTTACGTAAGAATTTCCAAGAGAGTACGCAACGACGCGACGCTGATCGCGACACATTTAACCACTTTTCCGTATCGGCGAGGACAAATAAAGTGCCACGAGCCACTCACCGGGGTAAAGAGAACACACCGGCAGCTTCCAATCGACCTTTGACTTTGATCGATCACCATCCACCAACGTCATCGTCATACATATTTCAGCTATTACGTTTCCATGAGCAACCGCGTTTATAAGTAGTATATATTTCTGATAAGCGGAACACGCGAAGTGAAATGAAACGCGTATTAAAGTTGATGCCGTCGCGATATCGTTGATTTTGCAAGCAAACTACGGTTATTCAACGCAAACAGAGTTAACACATTGTTGACCGGTCACGAGTTAACTCGTGTCTTCCTGCTCAAACGTTGCTGACCGACCACGAGTAAATTCGTGATCGCGCTTTTGTTTCGCATCGATCACGAGTTGGGTCAGTACGTTCTCGGAGATCATACAGTGTAATTGTTGTTCAGCATAACACAAGCTGTGTCTTTCGCTAATAAAGCCCGTCAAGTTGTGTCCCCTTTGAAATAAAAAAAAATTTTAATAAATTCTAAGTGAAATTGCCGGTCAACAATGTGTCAAAAAAGTACTAGAAACTTTGGTTTAAAATTATTTTTAAATAAAAATGTTATGATAATTATTAAAAAACAATTTTTTTAGTAATACCTGAGATACCATCCTATTTTATAATTTTTTAAAAATTTGTACAAATTTATTTTCAAATAAAAAAAGTTATGATAATTATTAAAAAACATAATTTTTTTCAATAATACCTAAAATGCGTCCTATTTTACAATTTCTGAAAGATTGACAAACATTGCTTCATCAATAAAAATGTTATGACGATTTTAGTAACGTGCAAGTTTGCCCAAAAGCGTGCGGTCCCCGGCGTATGTCTTACAGATTTCTTAGCGGTTCGCAATGTGTTAACAGGTCCTCTCATGAGCTGAGTTCTTTGCTCGCTTGAACATACTGTGGTACGATTAATGTCTTACAGAAAGTGTCAGGGAATGTCAACAACTTGCGCCAAGTTTGATATTTACGTATCTGCAATTTTCGCACGTTATTTTCTTTCCGCGCGATTCCGCAAAATAAATTAGATTTTTCTGAAAAATAAACATTTTCTGAGACGCCGAGACCAAAAGAAAGCGGCCGTTATTTACTTTTCTTTTTAATTACATTTTATTCCGATGGAAATGAAAAATTGACGCTTTCAGAAATTACGGATTCTCTCGGTTTCTCCGTCATAAGTTAATTTCCGTGGTAATTATTTAGATTCGGAGACACCACACCGGTAAGGTTGACTTTGACATATGTTGTTAAAGACATCATCCCGAGTAACGTTTTTGTTAGCAGTTACTGTTTATTAAAAGAGTGTAAATAAAAAAGTTTGAAAAATATAACATGTCATAAGTCATCATAAGCGTTGAGCAATATGATTCACTGATGAATGTGTGTCGTTCATTCAGCGTTGATGAATACAATTCATTCATAATTGTAAAAAATGCATTCATGTTTACGAGAAATGGATATTTACGCGCGTTTAAATAAAAATTCAGCGAAGTAATTAATATAATAATATTTTCGTCATGGAATATTGTCGCGAATTTCACACCACATACGCTCGATATTTTGGTTGTGAGCACTTGTGTCAGGATTTACAAAGTTCCTTTACAATAATATTTCACTGTTTTTATTCCACGTGTGATCCGTTTTTGGTCCGTTTTAATCCGTTCTATTATTTTTACGCGCATTTCTTGCGCTCTCAGGCACGTTTGGTTTATTGAGAAATATTATGATGAATGTACGCAAGTATGCATGAGTATTATTGGGGAGATTGCTCGACTTCAATACTCGTTTTCCAGCTGACGAGCGACAGCACGTTCCTCTTTTACTCAGTTTCGTTTCTATACAAAAAGAAACGTGTTTAAGGGTCGTGCATTTACTTGTGCATATTGCAAAAATGCACTGCGAGTATTCGTGAATGTTAAACAAGTACTTTGTACTCGTTGCTGAATGTACGTTAACGCGCTTCAAATTTGCACAGAATTGCGTGCGTGTTTGCTATTCAGAAATACTCAATAGTACTCAATATTTAATACTGTAATTTCGTACTGATATACTCGTGCGCAATCCGCAATAACCACTTGTTATTACGAAAAAGTGCTTTTTTCCGACCTAAAAACGAGGCCGTATTCACTCAGCCGAATATACGCTTTCACTACTCAAACTAACAGTTCTTGCGGGCTAAAAATGTACAAGCTCGGGAAATTAACTGCACACGTGTCTCAATCATCTATAAATTGTTTACATTCTGCACTGTCTGCGATATCAATTATTCAACGATACGTGTGTGCTTAATTTAAACCTTTGTTTACTCTTATAAAGTCGATTACCCGATCAAATATTGACTCATAATTCCGGGAAACTCAGTACACATCCTCAGATTACCAACGTACGCCGCGCGTACAATATATTCCCGCACCACGATGACAAATCTTCGCCATCTTCCCGGCTGATCGAATGCACCGATTCCCCGCATATTTTCTTCGTCTCGCCGGCAATGCCGCATTGTTCTTCGTGACGAGGAAGGAACTGCCGTTGCAACGGTTGCCCATTTTCGTTATTCACCCGGCAACGCGACATTTTTCACGCGATGCTGCATGCGAGCGCACGACTACCGCGATCAGACAGTCAATAGAGAACAATACGTCGGTCTTTGAAGGATTTTGTGCCCGACTTCTTCGTACGTTCGCGGCACGGAAATACCCTTCTCGAGATTGACCTTGCGCGTTATTTTCTACGAACGTAGCAACATTATCTGCGATATTACGTTTGCCGTCGCGAGCAAACATTTACACATTCGCCGGTACGATATAATAATAATAATTGTGAATATACACAATTAATAGCGCAGTCGCGGACTCCTCCGTGTCGGACGTGGGAATGCGCCGGCATTAATATATTTCAGCTTCATCGTCTGAACTCCGCGTCTGTATTCGAATACGCTCGCACGGCGGCTCCGACGAGCACCGGGACACGCGGGCGACGTAACGTCGAATTTCGGCAAGCTTGCGGCAAGATCGATTCGCGCGAACACACGTCGGTCTTCGTTCCTCCCCTTACGACTTCGCCGAATGGAGAAGTAGCGGAAGGATTCATACGCTGTCGTCGCCGGCGTCATTCTCATCGTTCCAGTTAGGATTGAGACGTTTGTCTTGCATCTGACGTTGCGTCTTACTCTTGCGGGAGATAGGGAGAAGCCGGCGAGCACTCGGGTCGGCGCTGCATGTGACGTCTAACGTAACGCCAATAACTCACCTACTACACGGAAGCCCTTTCTGGAGGAAGGAGAGGGGCAACTTGCTCCTTCGCACCGAGTAAGACCGTCCACCCTCCCCCCGTTACATCCACATCCCTCTCTACGCATCCCACCTCTTTATACTCCACCCGTTGCCGCCGCCTCCTCCTCCTCCTCCTTTACTTCCTCCTCCGCTACCTCCACCACCGTCTCCTTCCTCCTCCTCTTCCTCCTTCTCCAACGCCACCGCCACCACCTCCGCCGTCACCTCGAGACTCCCTCGGAATAACCCTAGGCACCACCAAGTTTGCGAAGGGATGAACGAGAAATTACAGGGAGGTTTGGCTAAATTCCTTCTTCGCCCGCCACGCCCGGCGCCATCCTCCCCCGGGATTCGCTCCCGACGGGATCGGTAATTACTCGCCGAACGAGGCCCGATCTGATCATTAATTTACCTCCAATTTCGAACGGTTATGCTTTACCACGGAAGCCGCGGCCAAGCTTCGGGTATTATCACGGCGAGAGAGTGAGAAAGAGGACTGTCGGAGGGAGCGGGCTTGGTTATTGTAGGATACCGGGGGAATAAAAGAGCCAAACGTGGGAATGTGGGTCAAGCCGCGTTTGCGCCCCCTCTCCCCCCTTTTTTTACGGCGCGCATGCACCGCGCCTCACGTTTCTTTATTCACGCGATGAATCGCGTATGCAACGACGCGACCCGGCTTCAACCGGGTATTCGCCATTGTCGACGAGATATACCGGCGGCGGAACCTCGCGAATGAAAAATTCGAGGCGGGCGAGTAGTTATATCGGGGTACCTCCTGGCGCTCTTGCGCGGCTCTCGCCAGAGTATTGCGAATGTACGTATAGCGGATCCTTTATCATCGCGGCAAGCGCGTTACTGAAATGTAACGGGCGAAAGAGAACGTTCGCGCGTGTGGTTACGCGCCTGTATATCCGTCGTATCGCACGCAGGCGCGGTGCGTCTTGCCGCGCGTTATGCTAAATAACAAACGCCGAATATTAAAGTCGCATTTGCGCGCGACACGGCGATGTGCTTTTGTTAGAAAAGGAAACGCCGTTTTCCATTTAAATTACCAATTTCAATTAAAAAAGAAAAAAAACTTGAGGGACGAAAACGCCCGCGTTTTGCCGCGTGATTGTGTTTAAAACCGCGTCCCTGAGGGATGAAACGCGTCGTTCCCCTTTTAATGCGCGGCATTTAAACGGAGCAGAATAAATGGCTTGTTTAACCGCAGAAGAACACGATTTGTTAGGAGATTGAAAATCCAGATACCGGCGGCGGCGGCCAGTCTCTCTTTGATATCGCGCCGCTACCACGCGTGGACGTGTATTGCGCGGCAAGAAATATCGCCTCTGTGCGGCGGACAACGTCTGCAAAATTATCCGTGGAATATCCGATAACAAGTGTTGCGCGGCAGCACCTCCATTCTTTACACTGTACAAATTGACCCTTTACGAGACAACGGAGTAACTTATTGTGTCGCTGTTTGATCGCTCGCTATTGCACGAGTGGCTATTTGATTACGAAAGCGCAGCGTCAACGGAGGTACAACAAGCGGAGAGAACGCAGCGACTAGGAAGAACGAAACCGCAACGAAATTAATCCATCGACCGCATTATGGGTCGTAAGTAAACCCGGGTAGTCCCGTTTGAAGAGCTACAGCGAAGAGAAATGAGTTCTCCTTATTCCCGAAAAATCGTTAGAAAGTTGCTCTCCGTCCGTTAGACGTGGTGCGGATCTGATAAGCCGATTAATGCACAGTTGGGAACCATTTAAATTTGACGCAGGATCAGTTAGACTCATAGTGTGCGATCGGTATGTAATTTGACGCCACAAATAAGGGTTTTCCGCAAATTTTTGGTTGAAAATTTGAAATGTTTGAACGTAAGTACGCATTACAATTACGCGTAATTTTTTTTTTTTGAAAATAATAAGTAATAATGTTATATTAAGGTCAGGTGGCCTGTAACCTACGCGAGCGCGTCCTGCAAAATGTGATCCTAAATAATTTATTTTTTCTAAAACAATACGTATTACCATTTTGCAAGTAACAAGTAAATTGTTCTTGATATTTTCACAATAAAAATATTTTTCCTCATAAAAACATCCATTTTCGACATTTCAAAATATCTTCTTTCCAGCGATTAAAAAAAAAATGTTTTTCGAGCATGCATCAGATCATATTTTTTGTTAGAACTATTTTTCAACTTCATCGCCCTGCAGTTATAGGTCAATATAATGGAAAGTAAATAACTATTACTATTATATATATATATATCACTAATGGTAGTGATAAAACATTATCATTCACGAGATCGTTGTCTAAATTCGATTTGTTTTCAGTGACTTAAAACTTGATTTTCAATGACTGCACGATCAAACATTAAAGTAGAAGAGTTACACTTTATTCGAGAATTTCGTCAATCCCATTCCCCTTTCACAGTTTCTCAGATACGGAATTTAGAAAATCGCACAGAGTCAGTACGACCCTGTTTGCGGTGCGTGCGACTTTTCAGGAGTGTGCGGTCGAAGGATTATGAATGTTTACCGTGGAAAATTCTCAAATAAATTAGCGACCGCTCGAGAGATCGACAATTCATTCGTGTATAATTTTCAGCGCAAACAGCTTTATACAACTTTCTACATCATATAATTATGCTGCTTAGAAAATTTAGCGATGCCAGCGGTCATGATTTCGAGAGCCGGCCCCGGTGAGAGAATAGCATTATAATGTTGATGAGAATTATATATTTATACCGGCGGATTACCTTGTTTCCACGAGCTCGCGCTGCCCCACCGCGCTCACGCGACTGGTCGCGCGCACACGCGAGCGGGAGCATCCGTCCGAAATACTCGCTTTATTTCTCAGCCGCGCGGCTGTCGCACCGCGTATCGGGCTAATCTCATCGGCGCTAAAATCGCCCCGGCGGAGAACGGAGGAGCGGTAAAACGGAGACGCGCGAGCGCGTTCATATACGCGTCGCGAATAGACGCCGGACGTAGAGATAGTCGCGGCTATTCTGCAGCGTCCGTCGAATGTAATTCAACGCCGAGCCGAGCGGGACGAGAGAGCCGTAAATTCGAGGATTCTATGCAAGATTGATGCCACGGGGCACTTCGGCGGTACGAGCGGGCGCTGAGCACGAAAACCAGCCGGGAAGGCAGGCGGAGGCAGGTCGATAGAGCGGAGAGACGCGCACGGAGTTTAATTCTACGACGTCCAAGTGTCACCCGGCACGCACCTCGGAAAAATCGAACTCGACGGGGAAGGGGGGATTTTGAGGACGCGCCGTCAACCCCGTTCCCGGTCGTGAGTAACATGAATACGCGTGATACGTACATTATACAGGGTTTTCCATCGAGAGGTTTCATTTTGAATTGTTAGAGAAACAGAGTTTTCCTTTTTTGAAAAAAGTGATATTTCCATTCCAATACTTTATATCACTGACTCGAACCAAACGCTCAAATTTCTTGATTAGGCTAACAATTGCTGGACGAGAAGGTGCTTCATCACGACCGAAAGCAGTTACGAACTTTACGAACTGCCTCCGCGAAATCTTTATTATTTTTGCCCGTGAATTTTCCGAATTTCTATGCGCTGCTGAAGAGTATATCGTTCCATTTTCGTTAACCGTATATTCTTTACTTGTCAGCTGAGGGATAACAGTTCTTTAATAGATGAAAAAATGATGCGAAATTGAAAATGAGAACTTCTTAACGGAAAATCCTGTACGAATATGCAAAGGTGACGCCAGCCTATTACAGATACGAAAGGAAAGTGTGGATCTATGCGGCCCGCCTTACACGAAGATTCTTTATTATATCGAGTGGAGGATTCTTTCGTTATTCCCTTTCTCTCTCCCTCTCTCTTATATTTCGTGCGCCTCGCGAACAATGAGCGAGAAGCGGTCCTCCCGTCGTAAAGGATTTGCTCGAATGTCTTGACGAGCTGGTCGCGCAAACTCGAGAACCCGGGCCAATTACCCGAACTCGGGGATTTCTCTTTCTTTCCGCCTCTCCTCGATTGATTCCCCGTATCAGAACGCTAATTGTTGTGTGCCTTTTCCCCTCGTTTTGCTCGGTATCGATTTAGCGTGCTGCCGTTAACAGCAAAAGAATTGCGCGGTTCCAGATATCCGGCACGAGACGCTTGAATCAAGCTGCGCATTAATTTCGATCTCGCGAAGCGCCGAAGCGTTCATTCTTTCGCAACACCACCTCCTGCTTCTCCCCTTCTCTCCGGCTCGATCCCCCGCTCGTTCGTGTTTTTAACGACATTGTTACGCAAAATATCACGTCGCTTTCAGCCGTCTGAAAATTGTCGGAAAATTGTTCGATAGACAGTAAGCTTTCTGATGTTCTATTCTCCCCGTTTCCGGCCTCCCATCTCCGACAACGAACAATTTATTTTAACGACCCGGCCAATTCGGTCGAGAGATTACCATGTTATCGCGACGCGGAGAGAAAAATACGCGCTCAAATTTGGCCCCGGGTATCGATTTTCTACTACATTATCGCGCAGTTCAGCGTAGAGGAGAGGGTGTGCTTCCCGGAGACAAATCTGTTACAGCCGAGACAGGGAGCTATCGGGGCGCCTTCTAATGGTATTCGATAGTCCCAATTTTTCCCCGATAAAGAATTGAAATTTGCCCCATAAAATCGGATTTATGGTCACCTTCAAAGTCAGTGGCGCCCTTTGATCAGACCTATGGACCATTGACCGCTGTCCCCCGCAGCACTATCTATCACGTCCGGGAGGCGGGCGGTGTCCCGGCGTAACAGCAGTTAGAGGATCACCGATAAGGAGAATCTCGGTATAAAAAAAAAGAAAATCGGCTGATGCCGAGCGAGGGGAGAGCGTCGGATCGATTCCTCGTGAATCCGCCGTTTTAATCCGTCGTAATATTCCCGCTCGGTGAATTCGAACGTCGCGCGAAGCGATAGAATGGGAAGGGGAAATCACGCGTGGAGATACACGGGGAGATCGGCGTGACGGTAATCGATGAGAATCGAAGCCGAGAGAGATGGTCGCGGTGGCGGTGCTGGAAGGAAGAGGAGCAGGGGGAGAAGAAAGAGGACGGTAGATGAAGGTACGATGAAGGGAGGGAAAGCGACAGATCAACGGAGATATTCCCGCGGGTTGACCATAGGGAATCCCCCGTAGCTCACCACGGTGAGATACGATAACATCTTAACTACCCCGTTCGCTATAGCACACTCGAGCCCCTCGAATCCCACCTGTGGGTCGGTCGGAGTGTCAAGAAAGCTTTAGCGCGTCCTCCCTAACCCTATCTCGTTAGGACTTCCTCCGGCAATTTCGCAAAATAAGGAAGATATAAGGAAGCGCCTTGAACGTGCGCGCGCGCGCAGCGCGACGTCCTCGCGCGGAACACGCCATCCGCCGGAAGCGCCGGGAGGGAAGATAGGAAATGAAAGAGGAAAGCCGAGAGAAGAAAGCATTTAGCACGCAATGCTTCCGCCATCGTCCGGATCGCGATCTCGTCCCTTACTTATTTCGCGCGCGACGTGGCGCCACGAAGGAAGAAGTTCAGGGACACATTCGCGTCTGTCCCAGCCGACAGCCCCGGTTTTTGCCGTTCGCGTCCGGGAGAGAGAACGGGACGCACTCGCCACGCACTATTTTCGGAAAGGGCACCGCAGAGAAAAGTGCGAAGTCGCGCGATATTCGGCGTTATGGCCGACTTTCTTGGCAAACGGCGCTGAGAGACGACGGGCTCCTCTCTTCGCTGGAAATGGACTCTTGGCCTGAAAATATATTCCAACTTCCTCCCGCCTTCCCGAAGGAGGTTGGACGAAACGCAACGCGCGAATACTTACTTATCGAGTAAGCAGCGGCGTTATAACGATAACATTTATCAACGGGCGGAGCCTCGGAGGAAAGTAGAAATATAAACAGTTCCGGAGTAAAGAAGCGAGAAGCGCTCCCGCAACCATCCATAATCGAAAACGACAGTAATGAGGTAATAACGTTACGAATCTTTCGGAAGCTCGTGAACGCTCGGCGATGAGAAGGGCGTTTACATGGAAATGAAATACTTCAGAGAGTAACGCCGAAGAAAAACGATAGACGCGCGCAACGTCGCAGTCTACGTTTGTCGTCATTCTTCATCCTTCCGCGAGCAAAGTTCTCTCACTTCTCCCTCATCATCGCCGCGCGAGACTCGGGACTCGGGAAGGGGTCGGAGAACTTTTTAAGACCTCGCCCGAAATCCTGCGGAATAAAGAAAAATTCCAGAGCCAGATTCATCGAACGGAAGTACGCGGCCGATGAGAGACGCTCCCCTCCATTAAACGTCAGGAGAGAAAATGGAATTAGCGGACGTCTCTCTCATGAACAAAGTGCAAAGGGAAGTATTCCGTCGCCGCGGTTGTTTCTTTCTCGGGGAAAAAGTTCCAGCCTCGCTTCCTTGCTTAGAAGTTATCGCGCGGAGCTGTGACAACTTCTCGAGACTTCCGCTAAGAATTTCGCAAAATAGAGGAGAGCTGCTCTTGGTCGGAACAGTTACTTGAAAAAAATACAAACGACTCGGCGTTGCGCGGTGCAACGAGCGGGAGAACGAAAGAGAGGATGAGAGGGAGGGGGAGGACCGTGCCAGTTTTCATCGAGAAAATAAGCGAAAAGTAGAGAACGGGAAATCGGGATAAAATTCGAGTTTGTACCGCTCCGAACGTGAAATCCTGAAATTTATGTCGAAATAACTAACAATGTCGCATTTTATCTACGTGTGAGAAAATCACCTCGTACCCATGTACCGAGTCTTGTGCGAAAAAAAATTGCGTTGTTAAAATTACCCTGTACCGTACTCTTTACCGTCAAATTTAACACGTTTTCGTTCACTTGATGGTTTTCTTTACCTGACATTAAAGTGCCGCACGTACGTATTACGGTGATCAAACGTAACTTTCCAGTTCCGACCTTAAAAGGCTGCCCACGTAAACTCAACAACAAGTTACTATATAATTATTCGTTGAAATTTACGCTCTGTAGGGGGATTCTCTGAGGGGGATTATTGCGTGAAATAAATGGAGAAGAATCGTCGGAAAGACGGGTGTCATCACGTAATTCGCTGTTATGAGTACACATGTCTCTTTTTCCAAAGAATCGTGGATCGCAGAAGAAACGAATTAAAAAAAATAAGCTCGCATGTATTTCGTGTCATTATCACAAAGATGTCATTCGTAAGACCTTGTTCGAATTTATTTTATGGTTACAATCGCGACAAAAAATGTTGGCTTTGAAGAAGAATAGATAATGAACACGGGAGAAGAGGGAGAGAGCGTGTTGAGACGTGCATCTGGCCGTATTCACTCCGACATAGAAGTTTTCTGGAATCTCAGCGCTAACTGCTCGAAATAGAAAAAAAAGAAGATCCGCGCGCTGTAAAATTGTCGCTGAAAAAATCTCCAAGATGTCACGTAGCTCGCCACAGCGGAAGTTCAAATGAAATTACACGGCGAGCCCGAGCGAGTAATAATGGCGTTCGGAAATAAAAAGAAATCTAGCCACAAGTCTGGATCGATAAAGTCGAAAGTACCACGGAAAAGAGGCGGAAACGGGGAAAAATAAAGCGCGGAAAAAGCATTACGCAAATAAAGACTAACAAACGAACAATGCGCTCGCTACTCCCAATGAATCGTCAATTATATGATGTCGAGACAAGGTACATATATTAACGATATCTCGGTATTTTTCAAAGGGACGGGTCGAAATTTTGGTTCCTCATTCCTTGTTAAATTCTATCGAATTTGGAAAGCACTATATACAGACTATTATTTTTAATACAACAAATGGTTACTGAATTGCCATTTCCTCCGTGTTGAATAAACCTTAAAAAAAGGATTTACTTCGGAATTTAATATTTATTTAATATTTAATTTAACGTTTATTTATTTAATATTAATATTGATTTATTTAACATTAATTTATTTAGTATTTAATGTTTGATTATCTCGATATTCTCCCGCATTTAATCTTTATTCTTAGTTTCAACGAGTAATACATTAACTGTGCAATTGGTTTAACTGCAGATTGAAAATGTACGATGAATAAATATTACTTGACCTAGAAAAGATCGTGTGGAAAGACCAATAGTTACTATAGCGTTATACCTCGAGCTTCTCCATTGATCCTTCGAATCCTGCAGAATTCGCGGGGTCAGCGAAAGAACCAAAATTTCGACGCTCGGTGTGTGAGCAAGAAAGACAGAAATAAAGAACCGCTCCCGGTAGGGAAGAAAGGAAAAGGAAGAAGCGGCTGGAAAATTCACGCAAATGTAAACACGGGGAGGGAGGACAAAATCGCAAGAAAAACGAAAGCGGACTCAGACAAGAAAATCAAATAAAGGCGGGGAGATGGGAAAGCGGGAAGCCGTGAAAATCGGATATTCGCACGTTCCCCATCTCGGCGGAGTCGCGAGCGAGCGAGCGATTGGAGGACTTTCGGAACTCGTCGTCCGGCGAACGCATCGCGGCTGAAGGAAGGGCACGTAGGGTAATATCATCGAACGAGAAAGGTACCGACGTTGTCACGTAGGGGCGCCGCCGCGGAAGCGCACGGGCTCCCGGATGCGGAAGCGACGCGGGAGGAAGAGGAGGAGAGAAAAATGGAAGGACTGTAGGACGGAGAAAAGAGGGACGAACGCATTCCGCACGCAACCGTCCCTCACTGTCGCCGCTACCGCCGTCGCCGCCGTCGTACTCGCACCTTCTGAAAGTTTCATGAGGTTCGCGCCGATCGGGGGAGCTTTTTATTCGCACGGGGCGCTTTGCATTTTTACGACGAGACTAAGGTTATGCGCCGAGGCCGTTCGGCGAGACCTTTGAGATCTTCACGCGTGGCACAAGTACTCCCGGGATGGAAGGAAAGAAGGAAAGATCTTCCGTGCTCTCGAGGTCGATATCCTTCGGAGGAGTGGTACCCGCTGGGCACATTCGGTAGGCGGGTACAGTCGGAGAACGTCGTCCGCATAAATGATTGTTCGTCTGCGCCCAAGTGGCCACTGGTCGCACGTGTCGCGGTATAATAAGGTCGTTTACGTGCGGCAACCCCTCCGCTACTCCCGATCTATCCCGGTCTTTCGCCGTAATTATATCGGGCCCGTTAGAGACGCGTAAATCGAGACCGGCAGCGCCGATCTGCCGTCGCACGTAGTCTCGCGAAATCTCGCGGTCGCGTATATCTCGGGACTTCGCGCCGTCTCCGTCGCGAACTTTCCCATTCTCCTCGCAACATCGAAATAAGTCTATTTCTCAGAGCCCAGCCGCGCGCCTTTGAGCGCCGCCGAACTCATTCTTATTCAGGAAATCCGTATTCTATGGGATACTCGCGTTGTTTTCTTCGCGAACTCGTCCATTCCTCGACTCCTCCGACGCGGAAAGCTCGAAACTTACGATAAGTCGATCGGTCAGGTGCGGCCCGAAAAGAAAGCTTTCAATGGGTACATCTTGCTCCGGAGAAGCGGCGGATTCCGCGACGATACCGAATCGCCGAAGTTTCCGCGCGGGGAACGTCTAACCACCACGCCCCCTCCCCTTCGCCCCGCGGGAGTCGCGCCGGGGAAAGCGCAGAAAATGGCTTCGGTGCGTTTTCGCGAAAGAGAAACACCCCGCGTGATTGAGTGCCGTCGCGCGTCGTAAAAATGAAGTTCCTAACAAGGATTTCCGTGTTGGTGTACGCGCGCATTGAATCATAATTGTCGGAGTTTTTCGGAAGTAACTTTTAACGCGACCAACGGCGGCGTAATGCGTAGCGGAGCGATACGTGGTGCTATCATTAAAAGCGTCGGCGCGAGTATTAAAGCGGGCGGGGAGGGGACGAAAGTTTTCTGAAACTATATTCATATTACATTCATACCGGGACTCGAGCGTTTTCTAATGAGGATGCAGGAGGACGCGCGTACGTGAAATATCGCGCGGCATCGCTTAGGGCGCAGGTGGAAAGCGGCGCGCGCGCCCAGGCGGCTTGAAACAAAAAATCGCCGACCGTGTATTTTAATGTAGACTCGCAAACAGGAAGTGATGCAGCTTCTTACATTATGATGTTTATCTCGCTAAGCAACTCCGCCGGTATATCACGTTACGTTAAAATGTGTTTCAACTACGCGGCTACACTCGCCGGGGCTCGGAAATACAAATATTGTCTTTAACAAGCGACGGTGAAAACGATTACGCCGCGTCCAGATATTATGTTGCAACGTCCGCAACGGGGCATGTTCAGAAATGCCCTAGTTGCGCACGCGTTATTAAAAAATATATATATAAGCTCGCGCTGCGCGCTCGTAATTAAAAAGCGTTCCGCTCCGATTCCTCCTATTTCGCGTCGCAACAGCGGGGTCGAGAAAGACCGAGCGAAGGGCAGGGCCGATCTCGAAGTAACGATTGACGAAACACTCCCCCTCCTTCCCCTTTCGGAGATTTTTATTTACATTGTGCTATTAGAACACGGCAGTTGCACGTTTACGTACCGCCCCCCTTCGTTCGTAATCCCTCGCGCTGGAATTATTCCTCGGTCGTATTTCCTCTGTCCACAAATCTTCGCCGGGCCGTATAAGAATCCATCGGTAACCCCGGCATTAATCCCTCACGAATTCCCCGGTCGTATTTACTTCTTTCGCAGCGCACGGCGGATCTTCGGCCGCCGTATAAAAATCCATCGGAGCCGCGCGGCGCAACGTATCCGGGAAATCGTGCCCGGGCGGCGTTAAACCCAGAAATCACGGACACAGCTGTTTCCGGTAGTGACCGTAAAAAAAACAAACTGCGCGCTAGCGAAGGAGCTGCTCAATAAAACATAAGAGGGCGATCAAATAAAACCGCCGGCGCATTGGGGTGGTGCGAACGGGAGAGAATCGGCGAGGGGGAAAACTCTCTCGCCCTCTCTCTCTCGTCGCGAGAGGCGGAAACGAGGTTGGGAAGCGCGCGGGCATCGCTCGCGATGCCTCTGCGGAGAGAGGGAAAACAGGAAGAGGAGAGACGAGGACAATGCATATCGATTCCTGCAGTCGCAGGACCACCGCCGCGCACCCACCCGCCGTAGATCCCGTCGCTCTCTTTGCCGCGAGCGAGCGAGCGATCGGACAAACGGACGGGACGGACGGATGAACGAACGAACGACTCTCGGGCACGAGTGAGTGAACGAGCGAACGGCTCTTCTACTTTCGCGGCGAATCGTAAAATTCTGAAAAATTTATCGCCCGCTGCCTCGCCGCGCGATATCGTCAATGGCGATGCCTTCCACCCTGCGGAATTCCGGACGTTTCGGGGCCGAGAAACGAAGAACGGTGAGAAGCGAGGGTGCGAAGCGGCCGGTGCTACATATTTAAGCGCTCGATCATCTCGCCCAGCCTGGTGAATTCTGACAGACTGATCCGGAGGAAGGAGGGATAGAGAGAGAGAGGGAGGGAGGGAGGAAGCCGAGTAAGAGAGGGACGAAACGGGAGAAAAAAAGAGGGAAAGAGAGAGACGGGAGCTCTCACGGTGAATTTTTGAATGGCTGGAAAAAGGCTCCGCGGCGTAGTCCGTAAAAATGATAAATGAACAGCGCTACGTGCGAAGCGATCGATTGGCGTATAAGCGATGTAATTCGAATACGTTGTTAATCTAAAACGATTGCGTGTGTAACGCGGATATGTGCTACGCAATGGTTCCGAGCGGCCAGTTGATGTTTTACGAACGAGTAATTACAGGTTTCGGTGAGGTTGAAATTTTTTTTCGTCAAACCCAGCGAAATACCGTCGGGGGCGTCTGGAATATGGAATATTATTTTTCGCAATACACGCGGTCATTCTCGAATAATTGAAACATCGCAAACGCGCGACGGTTATCGACTGCAATCGGCGTGGGCTAAATGATTCGCAGTTCCAGCCCGATGATGTTTCGCGACACCGCGATATATATTTGCTCGATTCCGCTTGCGAATGTCGAGTTTGTACGTTCCGTCGGCGTACGGCGAAAACAAATGGACTACTCGGCCGAGCCGATGACTCGTACAAACAGACGCCCGACCCCTCCCGGAGCTTTAATTCGTTCCGCAAATTGAGAAAACGATTGCGGATCCGCGAGCCTCCCGTCAGACGGTGTATACGTTTGTCAGACAGCTTAATCGCGTCTCCCGGCCTCCAGATTGGCCGTCTCGCTTCGCCGTACAATATGGGAAAATAAACAACCGACGGTCTCTTTGCCGCTTTATCGTCGGATATTCGGCGAGATCAGTACTCTTACGACGAAGTGCGTTACATCTTGATTTATCTTTATCATATTACATCTTTATTATCTTATTATCTTGCTCGATGTGTGTATGTGTGTGCGACGAACTAAATGTCATCTTTCGAATAGGAGTAGACATCGGAGAATATCGATCCGTCGCGAGCGACACAGAGAGTCCGGGGGAATGTAATTTGTATATTTCTCTCTGTGATCCCACCGCTCGTTAAAATACTTCGATCCGCCGCGCGAAGCTTCGCCTCGGACGAGCGAACCACCGCTGTCGCATTCGAATACCGCGCACGCACGGGGGATGATACCACGGCAACGTGGAAAACAATAAAGACGCCACGTTCTCTCGCTCTCCCTCTCTCCTTCTCTGTCCGCATAGGGCGGGCGCAATGAGACCGCCGTTCGTAATTCCGATAACGCGATAATGCCGACCACCCCAGCGACCGAAGCGATTTATAAGTTCCTATCTCGGCGGGTCACTTTGAATTACGTAAGCTCTTTATTACGGCGAAAGAGAGACGATCGTCCGGTTGGAAATAGCGTTGCGCGGCCACCCGTGGCGCGTTCGTTCCGCTTACGTACGCGAGGTCGGAATGACGAGGCTCTAGCGTGCGCTCCGCTGCAATTAATAATGCGCTCGTCATTAAACGCCGACCGAAATTATCAGCTGGACGTTACCGAATGATTACGGCGCGGGATACAGGGACGAAACGCGAAGAACGGGAGGATATGTCGGGGTGACGTTATCGGTTCGAAGCGCCAACAGACGCGAGATGCACGGAAGATCGGTTATAACGCCGCGGGAATCTCGGGGATGCGCCCGTCCTTAATGCGATCTTACGCCCCATGTACTTCCCCTGTCTCGCCGCTATCGTATAAATTTTGTTATCCATTAGCGGCGCGCGACGGTGCCGCGCAGGATGTTAACGACGACGTGCTAACGAGGCTAGCGAGACCTTCGCGCTATCGAGCCCTGAAGGAAAGACCTTGTTCGTCTAATGGATCAATTAGTCCCGTCTAACGTGCGTCCAATCAGTGTCAATGAATATCCATTACCACCGAAACCGATTGTTAACGATATTCAGGGTGACGCAGCGTCGCCCGATCGGCCAGCCGGGATTATCCGCGCGCCCTTCGGCCGAGGCCCTCAATAGAAATATCACGCCGCCGCGCGTCGTATTGAGATAACCTTAACGAACCGTGAAAACGAATTTCCAGCGGCGGGCCGCGCCGACTGAAAAAAAAACGCTTTTCTCGCTTCGGGGCGACGGTGGTGGCCGCTTATCGGTTTGCCCATTATCCGAATTTCAATTAGCCGCCTGTGGTGCCCGCGATATGTACGGTGTGTACGCGCGAGTACGGAATGTACGGGCGGGGGATGAAGGGTCGGGCACGTCGTCGAAACGCAGCGTACACACACAGTAACGCTTTCTACGCTCAAGGCCATGAAAAAAAGCCCGGGCGAAATTTCCCGACAAAAACGACGCCGTTATTTTGACGGATTATTATGAGAGGAACGGATTACGTCGACATGTCGGAGCGCAAAGTCTCTCCCCGGTTCTCTCTCTCTCTCTCTCTCTCTCGCTTCCTCTTCCTCTCTGTACAATAAATGCGGATTGCGCAGAGGTGCGTTGAACAGCGTTATCAACGAGAAGATTACGCCGACAAAAGCTCGCGGTGAGATTTTAACGCGAATTATTTTCTTTCGGTTGCACGTAACAGAGGTGAAGAAAATAACACTAACTTTTATTACATCCGTTGACTGCGCGAAATCTCCCCCCCCCCCC
>NW_014560308.1:859013-871033 GCF_001313825.1 Dinoponera quadriceps
CCCCCCCCCCGCTTTACGCGCGAAGAGCAGTTGAGCGGAGTCAATCGAACGCGATAATCCGTTCGAATGTTCGCAGCCTTTAATCCGGCACAACGGCGCGTCGTCGGCACTTCCGTGCGATTTGTCAATAAGTACTTTCTATATAGAGCATGTAAGTACTCGTGATATTTCCTGATAACAGGATTAGACCCTTCGAACGTGCTTAACATGCGACGCAAAACACATGCAATCTCGGGCGAGCTTACCGCGCGTAGAGACGTTGCCGAACCCCGTAATCCTTGTTTCAAAGCTTAACACTTCAGTTTCTCATTCACCCCCGGTAGTTTCGTGGATACACCGCATTTCAATGTGCACGCCTTCGAGAGCTGCGACAAGTCTCGGCGGGCCAGGTTCTCGCTGTCACTCGCTCGGCTCGCGTACGGTCGGCGTGCGGTTTCCCCACGCGTATCCAGGCGGAACAACCGGCGGGCGCAGCACAGTTACGCTCGATTCATCCGAAACCGTGGGAATCGACGGCGATCACCTCGGCGAATCCACCTCAGTCGTCCGATAACATCCCCGCCTTCGAAAAACAATGACTCGCTCGCGATCAGGTCGCTTCAGATCCGCCACGTTTCGCGCATTTGCGAGCCGCGCGCAGCGAGAACAGACTCGCGTGTTCGATCAGCGAGCCATCATCCGATCATCGTTTCCGGACTGCTGTCGCGATTGTCCGAGGGCACTTCGCGAACTCCGCGCGATTCCGTGCATGACACCGCCTCTTAGAACCGCACGTTTGTACGAGCGAGGACTCGTCGCGGCGAACGAACGACGTTCACGATCGATGTTCCCTCGCGCGACAAAAATCGAAAGATCTCCGGCTGCACCGACGGGAAAACCCGGCGACCGAGCGACGAGCGATGCAAAACATCCGCACGCTTCCCGGCGACTGGAAGGGTGGACGAGAGTCGGCGGCTCTCGGGGGCGGATTGTGCGCATGCGACATAAACAAACCGTAAAGAAAAACCCGATATACCGGGTGGGAGAGACGACGGTCTCCGATGTGTATCGTATGCGTGTGTGTGTGTGTGCGTTCGAGGGCAGACGACGTATTATAATACAGAACGGCGTGGTTCCGCGGCTAAAAGCACCGCGCACTTGGACGCATCGGACATCCGGATATCGCGCGACACCGATATAGGAAATCCGAAAACCGACGTGTCCGGCTTCCGGAGGATGCGAATTGCCTGGCGAGCCGAAAAATTCGTCGCGTCGCCCCGACGTGAAATACAGAACATTCACGAATAAATCCGCACGACAACGGTTATTCGAACGTCCGCGTTGCCGAAGACAAACGACCGCGTAGTTTCAGCCGTAGACGTGCGGAATAGACCGGGCATCGCGATTGGAGGGCTGAAGGCAAGACCGAAGGTATACAGAAATATGTCAACAGCGATACTTCCTCTGTCACGTGTATATTGCGTAACCATGCGCCGTTTCTTCTTTTTTCCTTCTCCCCGCCGACCGCACTATTAGACAAGGAGAGCACCACTGTCTCACTGTATCAGCCCTCCGATGGGAGTGCTCAGTCTGTTCTACGTGTCTGTGGTTCCGGCGCGCACGCGAAAGTGACGTCTCATTTAACTTGGTCGAAGAAGCGCGTCATCGGACGCGTATCGTCGGAGGCTCTCTAATGAACTGCCTCTCAATCATTTAATGAATCATCGTCGCGCGCGCGCGCGCGCCACGTGTACATGATTTTAACGTCACTTAGTGGCTAAAGCAATACGCCCCGCGCTCGTCTGACATATTATCTGTTCTATCACTGACAAGCACCGTAGTCCGCACTATTCGCGGTCTGATACAACGCATCCCGCCGCAGTGTACCGCTGCTACTCACGTAGGTCAGTCCGTCTAAACTAGCAGTCCGATGCGCTATACATCCTCGCCTTCTCCGTGAATTGCGGTCTTAGAGCAGATATCTCAAACGATGACACTTGCGGCGCGGCGTAAACGCGCGCGCATTAACCCTCTCCCGCGACCACGAAACTGTACGATAACGTTCCATTAACGACCGGTGATTACCGCACGCGATAACGATATTAGAGTCGTATGCCCGCCCAAGCGGACTTATCGTTAACAAATATATAGCCTGGCGCGGAAGGTGCCGCGGAAATGAACGTTCCATCGGCGGGGCAGCAGCTTCTCATTCATTCGCGCGCCCTCCGAACACACGGAGAGAGAGAGAGAAGTTTATCGTCGACTCGTAACTCGCGATATCCCCAAGTCTCTCCGGCTTGAAATTACGGCGCTTTCCCCCGCAGGCGGAAAGGCGAAAAGTGAAACGGCAGTTACTCCGGCATGCACGAGTGCGCGCTACCGTAAGATCGTCGTAAAATAACGGAGCGTCCTTTGCGAGAGCCAAGTGTGCGAGCGTGGCCACGCGAGAAAGGTTCTCTGATCGCGAATGAGGGAGAGAGAGAGAGAGCGCAAAGCAGAACAACGGGAGAGGCGAAGTGTACCGCCTCTCCGGATCCTGTAAGGACTGCAATGGAACATTTCCATCTCGCGGAGCATCGCTTCTCGCTCGGCCAACACCGGCCATAATGGACCGAACGCTCGATCGAAATTACGCGCGATGCCGCTGTGGTACACAAAAGGCAAACGGCTCAAAGTCGACTATCTCTCTTTCTCTCTCCCTGACAGTGACTTCCGTCGGTAAAATTGAAGATCAAAGCCTTCGGAAATTACATTGGCCGAGCAGGTCGCCGACGAGGACGCGCCTCCGATACTCTCGCGTTCACTCGTAAACCGCCGGCGAGCGCGCGTATCCCCCACCCTGGCCGCCTCCCCCTCTCCCCGCTCCCGCAGGCCAGCTTTTATTTCAAAGACATTTCATTGCCGTTTTACTGTCGTCCTATCTCGAATTTTCCGGAGCAAGTTGCGTGGGCTTGATATCAGCCCGGGGTAATCCACGCGCGCGCCGACGAACGTCGTCTTCGCGGGGGGGAGGGGACTTTATACCCCGGCAATAAAAATCCGAAATAATTTAGTCCGCGGTAGTGAGACACGGTAGACGTCGAAGGGGAAGACTCTTACGCCGTCGGTGGCGTAAAAGCGAGCGGAACGCCGCACCGTCCGAAACGACTGTTGAACTTCTCTCTCTCTCTCTCTCTCTCTCTTTAAAGATTTCTCGAAATAATGGCGTCCATCGCAGACATCAGACATTTGCATCGGGACACCGAGACGCTTCTCAGTTTTACGGCGCGAACGAAAGATAATTTCCACACGCTGTCCCGTTTCCCCATCCCCGGGTCACACGACACCCCCGCGTCTCGGCGGTCGAAAATGTAATTATTATTCGGCGCGCGCGCGCGAGAGAGAGAGAGAGAGAGAGAGGAGATCAGATAGCAATAAAATATTTGCATAACTTATTCCGTGTCCGTTATCGGCGGCGCGCGCTCTTCAAGCCGGGGTTCTTAAACGGGGATGGAGTATCGCATGTGTACGCGTATACATAATACGGGCGAAAGATTATTTCACACGCGGAATAAAATTTTGAAAGAGGACTTATTTGCCGCGATATACACACGCCCGACCGCATGGGCGCGCGACGGTATCGCGCCTGAAATATCGCGGCGCGCTCGAAATTCATTCATTAGCTCCCCTCCCCCTTCCCGCTTTTGCCGCGCTTCGCGAAAGGCAAAAAATTCGGCTGCATCTACGACGCCAGCGCCGAAGTATCGCGCGTTATCTCAATTTATTTATTAGGTGCTATTATAACTCTTATACAATTGCTTATCGCCCGGGCCTCTGTGCGTGTGTACGTGTGTTACCATGCTGGAAAACATATATATAATTCAGTCCGACCACCTCTCGCTTTCTCTACTTTCCCTCCCTTTCGCTTCCCCGTGCGGCGATGTTTTCCCTCCGCCGGGCGTTTAACGTTAAATGGAATTCCGCCGGTATGCCGGTAGCGTGGGCGAAGAGAGGCCACCGGGATGAGCTTTATCGTGCCGTACGGAGTAGCGGCGGAGGGACGGGGGATGGGGGAGGAGGTTATAATACGAGCATAGCGTGATAGATGAATCATCGCAATCGTTACCTTGTTTTTAGGAGCGCGCACGGACGGGGCACCGCGCGCGGGAAATTCGACTTGGACGTCGACGCGGCTATCGATCAAGCGCTCGCACGGACGGCGCACCGGTGAACGCGAACCGTAAACTTCGCCGGCGGCTCGTGACTTTGATCGCACCGTCCCGTGTACGGAGATTCGCGCGAAGAAAAAGGACTCGTTCGCCCGACGTCTTATAATACATTCATCGCGCTTATTTACTCGTTCAGCTTCGACGATTCAACTATCGGTCGCGCCGCCGTTATCATCCCCGATCTTGCCGAACTCGACGTTCCACGACGTAAACAATAACGCCCCGCGTAATAAATAATCGGCCCGACATCGCGGATCGTTAGGTCCGCAATTTACAGCCCTCAAAAGGCCGCGCGGCCATTACGCGGCCGAGAGAGATCCGTTCATCTGAGCGCGGCGCCGGAACAATTTCCAGCATAGTTTCCAAGTGCCTAACGTTACCGGCTGAAAATTTTCGTCACGCACAGCGAGGGGGCGCCCACGCACACATATCTCTCCCGTTCTTATCCCCCCCCCCGCGTCCTCGCACCCGGACACGCACACACGACCCCCGGCGCACAGCCGGAGATTGATCGTGTGTGCGTTGTTAAAGTCGTTAGCAGCGCGAGTTAACCGAGTCACAGCGTTACAACCGACGGCGCTGCTGTCTTTATTGAATTACAACTTAGACACATCCGGGCGCAAGGTACACGGATGCCGGGTTTGCGTCGCGCGCGCGGATTAGCATGCAAATTCGCCGCATTGAATTTCATAGTTTCGACAGCTGTAACAACCGAATAGATTCGGCAGTGACGCGGACCCGGCACCGTCTTCTCCTTCACCCCCGCCCTCTCCCCCACCCCTTCGGCTTGCCGTCGTCTACTGATAAGCGAATTGTTTCGCCATACTATAACCGGGCGCGCGCGGATAACTCGATCCGAAGCGGCTGGCGCTATCAGGGAGATTAATACTCGCGGCTCTCTTAATGAAAAGCCGGGATCCGACTGAAGATGGACGTGCGGCGAAACGCATCCGAGCGACGGCGGCCGCCGCTCTGCAGAACGGAGAATCGATGTTAATTGCAAATTGAAGAAGAATTGGATTTCCCAAGTGCGTTAATCATTTGCTCACGCAAAATATTGTCCGGCGATGAACGAGCGGAATAACATTTATCGCTTGGACGTAGATTCGATATCAAGAATCGTTAAAACGTATATTCTCTCTCTCTCTCTCTCTCTTTCTCCCCTCCCCCTTCCGCTCTGGATCGAAACTCATTTCGACGACAATATTGTCGGAAACCGGCGGTTACGCCGCCGTCACTCGATTCACACAGCGACAAATACCATGAAAAATATTAATCCAAATGCATCAAATGTAAAATTTATCGCTTACAATGTAGCGGTTGTGTTATCGGCACACGTGCGATACGGCGGACTTTTTCGTTTTAATTTATCATGGAAATTCATTGTTTTCTGTTAAACTGGATTAGTCGGCACGGTTTCGATTTGAATGTTTTTGTACGCTTTGACGCGGGAAAGCTGCTTTAACGAACAAGCGAGCCAAAAGACGGCGTGTTTAATTGAAATTTAATTGTACACGCGGCAACCCTTCAATTGTATATCCGCGGAGCGTCCCAGTTTCCGCGACACGTGTAACTATACAAAATTTTATATCGTGTACTTTTAAGCCGACTATCTAATACACACATCCGACTAGCCATACGTGTTCTCTCTCTCTCTCTCTCTCTCTCTCTCGTACCAGGTCGCTGTCGTAATCGTTCCTAAGCGAGCATTATCGCGGCCATAACGGCGTTAGCATGTCGCAATTTTTTCCTTCCCCGCGTCTTAACATCCCCCGTGATCTTCACACGCGCGGACTTTCGCTATCGTTTCCATGGATCTTCGCCATTCTCGTTACATCGTTGCGCAATAAGACTTAAACGCGTCCCATCGTTGGGAAATAGAACGCTAATCGGCGGTCCGGCGGAGTAATCAGATTAGATTTCGCGCGTCGTTCGTTATCGGCTGTCGCGAATTTCAGCGAACGTTTTTGCAATATTTCGTATATATATATATATATGTCTGCCTCAACTTCGTTTCAAATTAACATTTATTATTTAGATAGTGAAATGTATAGAAAATATATAGAAACGCAATTCTATTCGACAAATATTGAATTGACGAATGGCTCTCTTGACGCGCCACTGAAAATACGGCACTCTGCGCTATTATTACCTCTTATCAAATATTTCATGTATTATTATTATTTATTTCCTTTCCCCATTCTGTGCATTGATTACGCGACGAATGAATGAAACGGAGGATAGAATCGGGCCCTCCCCTTCGTGGATACGTTGAAAATCCACGTTTGCCGCTAGAAGGTTAAAAGGGAGAAGGAAAAAGGTTGCGATATTTTAGGCACGCAACGCGCAGATTTCATTACGCAAATACGGGAAACGAGCTACGGGATGAGAGAACGCGATATCCCGCGTATTCCAATAACTCGTCATTGGCCCGATCGAATTTACTGGCGTGCGTGTATATCGATGCCGCCGCCGAAACCGCGAACGTATGTTGCTACGAGCAAAATTCAATACGCTCAACCGCGGGGGTCGCTCGGTGAACCCGTATTTATCGTCGACGCTGAGCCGCCTTGCTTCACCCTCGCGCAGATGCAACGCAAGTCCCCCCCGGTAAGCGGCTTGCTAACGCGATTCTCGTCTCCGTATACGGGTTAAGGCACGCGGGTACGACTTTCGCGGTAAAGGCGAAACACCCTTACGGGCTCGTGGCACGCTTCGTGGCGGCTTCGCGCGTAGTATGCCCTTAGCATGCGAGGAAACCCATGCACGAGTCACTCGTATATTTCGCTGGCGCCAGCTTTCGTGCCGTGTTACGTCGTCGTGTTCGTACGCGTCCGCGGCCGCCAAGGTGTACGTCGAAGTACCGTAATAATGCGGCCAGAGGCGAGGATATCTTCGGCTATCTCTCTCCCTCGCCTTCCATCTCCATCGCTCCTTGAGCCCCCACCTTCGCTCTTCCCTAACTTCTATCAGAAGCGCTGATCGCAAGCGATACGAATGATTCATACGTAGTGTCTTTGCGATTAGGAGTAACAGCGCTGTGCGAGGTATCTGCGGAAACACCGCGTGGAACGCGCGCGTGCGGAAAGCGCTGATCAGTCGCGATTTTCACGCGAGGCGTTTCCAGCAGATACAGTCGGGAAATGCGGACAGAATGCGAGGTTCACTTTCGTCCAAACTTCCGCCTCCCTGTTAACTCGCTTCTGGTTGCTTTCTGGGTTTTTCTCCTTTTTCTACCCCCTCGTCGCGTTCCGCGTAATTTTTTTTGCCTCTTGCGCGGCGCTTTTATTCGCGTCACGCCGATCCCCTCTTCCCGTTTCATTATTTCTACACGCACAGCGCTATCGGGATTTTAACGAAACGATACGCTTGCTGCAACGAGCGCGATCGTATTGAGATAAATGAAAGGAGGCTCTTACGGATGTCTGCACCATTGATCTTGAAGTATTTAAAGCAACGGCGAAAACAGGATGCCCGGTGGAAATATATCACTTTCCCGCTGGCGAAAAATTCAGTTATATCGGATTGCATGCGAAGATAGAACGAAATATATATTGGATCACGCGCGTCCCCTGCATTAAATATTATTCCGATAGAGATATTGCGATAGAGATGATTAAGTAATGAAGAAGTGAAACAGGATTACACGCTAGAGCGTGTGTACTGCACGGCTAATATTTTCGTTTAATTCGTCCCGGTATACAACGCATCGCGCGTTATTTCTCGGAATTTACGTCGGCAAGCAACGATTACATCTACGATCAAGCCTACCCGGTGGATTACACTTTGCTAGAGCGCCGTGATCTAATAAGAAATACGCATCATATTTCACGGAATCGTGTTTAATCACCGAGCCAGCGATTCGTCAAAAAATCGTTACGGTGTCTGGTAAAAATATATGTAGTTTTCATGTCCGGTTTTTAAATACATCCAGTTAATAAAGTGTAATTTATATACATGGTGAAAGGAAATTTATAAACAGAATTCGGATTTCTGTGACGTTTCCCGGTTCCAAACTACGTCTACTAGCGGTCGAGCGCTAGTGATGAAATAGTGTCATTTAACAGACCGTCCTCCGATTCTCATGGCGCTCCGTCAGTAGCCGCTTGAAGTGAGGAAAACGTCACCAAGATCCGAACTCTGATTATCAGCTTTGGTAAAATCGATCTGATTGATAGTTTTAAATGTCCCAACATAATGTTTAAAACGAATATTAAATATCATACGTATAAAACATGACTTAATTTTGCGTTCAATAGTAAAATGTACGTATTTTATTGTAATTTTATATATAATTTTACATCATACGCTATTATAAACAATACTAGTTTATTATTTTATTCAATCAATCTCTGTTTTAAAACTGTTTAGAAATTGTAAATAATTTCTTAAGTAAGTAATTAAATTAAATTTAGTTTTATGATTATTATTTCTGTCCGGATTTGGATTTTGTTACCAAAGAGGGGAGGCTCGGTAATTTAAACTTTTGGCAATCCTAATCCCAAATAAGAATTACTCCTTGGTTATTAGACAGAAATGAACACAACTGTCCAGTAACTGTTCAAAAGATACACGAAATTCCCTACCGAAGATAGCGAGAGTTATTATCTGGGTATCGAGAAGACGAAGGAATCCCGGGTATAATGCAACGGCAGAAAATACAGCGAATAGGAGGAGTAATTTTGTTCGACATATTGCAATCGGAGATTGCACCGAGCATAATACGCTCCCCCGATGCCGGCCGCGATCGCTAAACGCGAGTCCGCACGACGGTCCGCCGGGAAGATAAGTCGCGATCTGCTCCGTAGAAAAGAGACGCACGGAATATCAATATAAGTGGGATCCCGCGATTTTCTTCCAGTCGCGCCGTATCCGCGCCGATCTCTCGAATAAGAACCCGTCCGATCTCGCGGCGGGAACCTCTCGCGTTTCCCCGTCGAAACTGAAAGTTTCCAAGGAGATCGCGAGACGGCAGAGATGAGAGGAGGACGATCAAAGTCACGTCTGTTAAGTTTCGAAAAGGAGTCAATTAAAAGTTCCGCCAACTCGGCCTGCTCCGTGCATACGAATTCTCCCCCGGCGCCGTAGCGTTCGGGAATTTTTCACTTCGCCAGTTATTACGGCCGCCGAATTCCCGACGAATCCATGAACGAGTCGGATCTAACGCGACGCGCGGTCGGATTTTCCGTCGCTTGCTATTCGGTGTGTACTTTCCTCCTAAAGCTTTCGCGGAATCGAATTCCCGGGAGGGAGGGAAGAAGGCGGCCGTTATGCGAGCTACGAGAACGTGAAGGAAATTTGGGTCTCCGCGGCGCGCTCGACCGCCCACCGCGGATCAAGCTATTTCGAAAATGTGCCCTGATTTCATAAATGCAGCGTGTATTCCATACTATAATGTGAGAGAACGTCCTATATCCCGTCTCGAGGAAACAACATAAAGAACAGCCCTCACATGCCCGGACTAGCTGGCGCACGACGGCCGACGACATCTTGGGAGAACTTTTAAATTGCTCGTCACCTCATTTTCGAATCCGCACGAGCCTCCCTCCCGGACTCCCCGGCTGCTCCGGTGTCTGGCAGATATCTCTTCCCTGGAGGAAAGCGGGCTTGCGGAAAACGAAGATACGCGAAGGAGCGAGAGCGAGCGAGAGAGAGATAGAGGGAGAGGAGCTCGTAGATAGCCAGCTGAATATTGCCATATTCAGGACCGGTGATAGAAGACGCTGTATATGAGGTATCAAATGGCTTTGCTCCGTACAGGCCTTCGTCATAAAATTGCGCATAACACAAAAGACAGGAGCACCGGAACGATACGAAATTCCGAAAGACAACCCGAACCGGAAAGATCAGACTCGCATACTGATAGAAAATTATAGGTAGTTTCGCCGAATATATTTTATAACGGTAGCAACACGCACGTAAAATTATTATTATTCACACTATGGTAACGCTTACTAGAAAAATGATTTTTCTGACTATTTGTGCGACTAAAGAGTATGCTTGGCGCTGAGACGATCATTTTCTATCAACCACCCTTCAGACGTCTCTACGACGTCCTTCGGGCCCATTCGCGCGCCCGGGGAGATTCATCCGTCCCACCACCTATGTTCGGCACTGGCTTGCGAGGGGGGTGGTGCGGAGGGGGCCGAAATGAAGCGCTCGTGGAAATTTAATATTTTTCGCATCCGCGACACATCAGCCGCGCGCGGCAACGACGCCGACTCTCGTCACCGTGTCCGCACCCCCTCCGCGCAATCCCCCGCTCTCTCTCGTCGGCGTTTCACGCGGCGAAACGAGCGTCATACGTGCAAATTGGAACGCGCTCCGCCAGTCTTCATTAAGTCGCTCGCAATCAGGCGACGCGGGACCGGGACAGCCACTGTCGCGGCAAACGTGTCCGACGTTCCCGGGGTCCCGACGTGTACGCACTTTTTAAGGCCGAATAGAGCGGATACATCCCTCGCCGGCACTCTTTTACGCTCTCCTCTCGTTTCGCGGGATCCGCCGCGGGAGACATTCTCGAAGCGGTACGTGAGGAACACCGTCCGCTTTGATACAGCGCGCGCGGGCACGCGCGACGAGAACGAATGTATCAAGCGCAGCTATCTCATTATCCGGCCCTCGTATCCGCCTCGCTCGCCATGCCCGCGTCATACGAGACATAATTAAGCGAAGAGTCGACTCATTAAAATTGCCGCTTTATGATTATCATTACGCGACCCTCGGAGAGTACTCTCCGCCGCGGTTCTCGCGGTAAAAACGAGCGTTGCTCTTTCGTATGATAAGCGCAATCGCGGACCGCGGGAACGAAAGCTCGCGGTTTTGCCAGTCCGCCGGAACGTTTCCGGCGATCTAACGAGCTTGACGTCCGAACACGCGGTTCAAATTAGATCCCGCCCGAACGCAACGTTTTAATCCGGGATCTCGCCGCGACCCAAATTGTAACGTGTCCGCTGCGCGGGGCGCGGCGATACGCGTCGGTGCGCACGACGGAATCTTGAAGCTGTATCAAACGGAGGATCACACGACAGCCAAATTGCGTTTCGAGTCCGCCTTTCATTTAACCGACTCATTTTCGAGAGCTCACGAGCGAGAGAGAGAGAGAGAGAGAGAGAGTCTCTCCCCCGTCGACCACGCGATCGTCCGTCCGAATGACCCGCCTCACGTAGCGAAACCCTTAATTAGCTCCCTACTCCAGTTTGCAAAATCACTCAAGAGTCGGATTAGCCCCACGGCACACCCGTCGACCTTGAAATGGGTTTCCATGGGAATCGTAGGCGTGCCGGCTGGCTAACGGTGTCCGCGCGCGGTCGTTTGCGTGCGACTTCTAACCAAAAGCCCTAAATAAAACCCGTGGATATCTGTATGCGGGGTGCGTTTCTGTCACGGTTCGTGCTGATTGCCTTGTTCTGCTATCCTCTAGATTGCGAGGGCGGAGGAAGAGAGAAGGAAAGAACGCAACAGACGGGAAGGGTGGATAAGGGAGGGAGAGAGAGAGAGAGAGAGAGAGCTGTTGCGGCAGGGACATGGTCGCGCGCAATGAGCGAGCGCGAGGGGAGATCGCTGTGTATCTATATCGGGGGGATGGTTTGTACGTTTCTGCTCGGCGTTCGGGAGGGTGGCTTGCAAACAAACCGCGTTCCGTTATTTGATTCTGTCCGTCCGTTCGGCGCAGTCCGGCGCGGCGCGACGCGGCGCAACGCGATGCCGTTCGGTGCCGCGCGATCCCGCGTACCTTTTCAAGCCAGATGCGTGCCGGCTAACACGTCATACCAGCGACCGGCGAAATATTCGACTTCGTCTGTAATTAAAGCGAAGTCGGAAACAAAGTCG